>NC_082702.1:18336118-18636118 GCF_949987515.2 Delphinus delphis | reverse complement strand
ACTCACCCAACCAGGTACCCGACGATCAAAATCCCCCAACTCTTCAAGTCCCAGCTCAAACCCCAACTTGCCTATCTCAGCCCCATCAGAACAGACAAGGTTAACTGTTGAACAGTCGATGACTTTATGCTGTAAAGGGTTCTTTCCTTTGAAAGAGTCCTTGAGGAGAACTCACTGCTCAAGGAAAAAAAAAAGAAAAAATGGGCAAATGACCAAACAATTCCCAGGAGAAGAAATATATGTACGCAAATAGACAGATGAAAGTTTATTCTACCTCAATATAGAAGAAATTCTGATTTTAAATAGTTTCATCTATTAAACAGGCAGCTTTGTAGAGACCATCTCCTGTTTGGAAAGTGAGGCTGCCACTCTCCCATGTGGCTCACAGAACCAACCTTCCCTGGAGATAAATTTTTCAAAATAAAGAGGTCTCGCCATATAGGACTTCCTCTTCCAGGAGCTGACCATAAAGTAAAGCAGAGGTACACCCCACGATTAATGTTAAAGGATATTGGTCACAACTTCACTGGTAAGGTCAAAAAATTAGAAACGACTCAATGTTTCCCAAGAAGGAAATGGCTAAATGATATGGTACATTCATAAAATGCAATTTTGTGGATTCTTAAACTTAAAAAAATAAGTTTGTGAGTGCCATCAAGGACATGGGAAACGTGTACAGCATGTTAAGGGGAAAAAAAGCAGGACATAAATACTATATGTATAGTAGAATTCCAATGTGGAAAAAATACTACTACTTTCAAATGGCCATGGGCCTGTAAAGAAATGCATAAAAAACTTTATCAATGTTCATCTCTGGGTAGTGGGATTACAGGTAATTTTTATTTGCTTCTTGAAACTTCCCTGTATTTTCAAATGTTCACAGATAAATTTGTACTCCTCGTCTATTCAGAAAGCAATGTTTTGCTTGTGCTCTTTACATGCGATGGACCCCTCACAGCACTTGCTGTCGGAAAGACTTACAGCATATCGCCTGTTGTTACTTCATTTCTATGGGAACTTGTTCTGGCTTCTCCCCAAGGCTGGGCCTCCCGCAGAAGAACTCAGTCCTCCTCTTCCCTTGCTCTTGACCCAAGGTCTATGGGCTCAGTTACTTATTTTTGCTGTTTGTCCCCAACCTGACTGCTTAGCTCATACCAACAAATCCCAGACAAGCTGCCATGCTTCGCTGGGGCAGGGACCCAGCACTCACACACAGCATCCATAAGATAAGGGTCAGCTTCAGCTGGACTGTCCTGCCTCTGCTGTGTGGTGTCCAGTGGAGCACAGTGGTCTTGTCCACCCAGCGACAAAAGGAGGCAGCCATGGCCTTGATAGGCATCCTTTTGGTGTGTCACGCTCTCAGCCGCATTTAGCCATGAACCCATGGTTCAACCGCATTTAACCATGAACCATGAACTCAGGGTTGAAACTCCCACTGGAAGGGCCTTCTCAGTGATCTGCTCATGAAAGGAGTGGGAACTGGAGGGAAATGGGTAGAGAAAGTGGACAGATGGAAGTAAGAGGTCCAAGAAACTCTCCTTGGTCCTGCTGGAAAATTGGCTACCGTGGACTTGGTTCACGCACATGCTTAATTCCTAGGAGTTCCTTAATCTGCACTTGTCATAAGACCGAGAGGGGATGACGCTGCTGCCCACTGTCCCATCAGTGAGCCTCTACCCCGGGGGGCCTGGAAACAGCTCAGAATCTGCCGGCCCCTCGATCAGGGTCTCAACTCTTCTGAGGCCCTCATGGTCTGATCATTTCACCAAACCAGTTGTGACTCTAGGGGTCCAAGCAGAGATACAGCAATCTGTCCCATCACTAGAGTGGAACAGGCTATGTTGGACTTCGGGCCATTCTCTAATGCTGTGCCTTCCCAGCAGACTAGCAAAGGAACTGTGGCTTTCTCCTAATTTTACCTTGCACAGCACACTGTCTTTAAACCCTGCCCCCTGGGTGAGAACGGGCCGTACTGTTCTGTGCTAAATTTTCCATTCTCCCCATCCTGCCTGGTCCCTGGAAAGACTCTCAGAGCCCTGGATACCATGCCCCTCGCCAAAGCCCTCCCTTCCCCCTCCTGTGGCCAGCTGTGCAAGACCAGTCGTCCTAGACGGCAGCACAGCCCTGCACCAAATACTGCCGGGTCCTGCCGCCACAGCCACCGTTGGCCTGAGATGGGAGGCGCCATTGTAGAAGGTTAAGAAGTGGATGACCTGTCCATTCTCTGATGTATGTGCTTGTTACACAACAAACACTCAGCAGCTGATGGCTCCTCCCCAGATGGCTGTTAAAATGGCAATTTCAGCCCTGGGAGCTCCCAGATTGGCAGAGGTTCTGGCCAGGCTCTATCTTTGGCTGGTTTGGTCAGGCAAATCTATCACCCATTCTGGCCTTCAAAATGCCAAGGAGACTGATCCACACAGGTGAGTTCCACTCAATGGCCTCCTCCCGTCCTGAAGGAAGGAACACAGATGGCAGGTACAGGAGGACAACTCCATCCTCCCCATGAAGCCAAGCCTTCCTGCCAAAGAACTAGGAGATAACGGATCACCTCCGATGGTTGTGATAAACTAATGGGAACGCCTCTCTCACCCAGCTTTCAGAAGAAGCTCACCCTGGGACAGGGTTATCGACACCCAAGGTGAGACAGGAACAGAATTTCACACCATCCCAGCAGTTTTTGACATGATGCTACCATCTTTCAACTTTCTCCACCAGCAGGGTCAGGCTGTCCCCTGGCCTCCATTGCAGTTAGCCTGACACTCTGGAAGCCTCAAAACAAATTAAATGAGGCAGGGAGGCCATGCAGCGATCATTCCATTACGGCCCCTCTGCTCCATTTCCACGAGTGACTCACACAATCACTTTTAGGAGGTGAGGCATCTTATTGAATCAACACTTAATCTCTGTGCAGTGTCATCACGGAGGAGGGTGAGGGACGCGGGTGCATTATCCCTGCTCCTTCTATTTGCTGACACCCTTGCTGGAGGTGGTCCGCTGGGGGCGGGGGGTGGGGTGGGTGGGTGATGAATCGTGGGGAACCTTGACCCTGTTTCAGGTAAGCTTCTGATTTACAGTTCATTGTGCTTTCTAACGAATAATTTTTATATAATAATTCCAACAGTGAGCACCGAATCTTCTTCTTAGAAATGCAATTAAGGGAAAAATTAGCAATAAATTGTTTTCAGTACTTTAACCCAGCTCCAAATTTATGGTTGCTACAATTTATTGTTTCAGAGGCCTGAAAAATGGCAATGAATTTTGTCCCATTGCCTGTCATTCACCCTCAAAACTGAAATGTAAATAAGGAACCGTTCACTGCCTTGGGTTTTCCTGCTCATTACAAACCTCAAAACCTTAAGTCCCTCTGGCCGGTTCCCACTGACGGCTCCCAAACCTTAGAAACAGAGGGAGACACTCCTCATGTGCAGGCGGGCGGCTCCTTTCCTTCTGCCGCTGCAGCTGCACGCGGCCCCACGAGCTGCCCCCACGCGGGATGTGCCACACAGAGTGAGTATAAATGAGAAAACGCTAAGTTAGCTCTTGACGGCCAATGCTGGATGTATCCGTCTGCCGTATAAATAAGCACTGATCACCTCCATTTTATTGAACTCATTTTCCAGGCAAGCAGAACCCACAAGATTCTCCTGCACATTTTCTGTTTACACCCTCTAGGACGGCTGCTAGTGTCAACTCCGACAGATTTATCGCCCATTCATTCATGGGAACAAAAACCCTGCCATGGCTGGTCATGGGACACGCAATAGCAGTTAGTTCAAAAAATAACAGCTGCAATACCTCACCTCTCCATTCAGCACTACGGAGCCAGCACTACTTCGGAGGTAATAAATGCTTCTGGTTGTGCGTTTGAGTCATAATCCAGAAATCACTGTGGTGGACCACCCCCCCAGCCCCGCCTCCAGGGGAACCACGTTCCTCCCACCCTACCCCAGCCTTAACTCCAGTCCCCCTCTGCCTGACAAGAGGCGGACAGGGGACTGAAGGTGCCCCTTGTGGAACCAAAAAGAACACCCAGCCACTCCGTTCCAGCCCATTCATCATGGACTGCGGCTGCTCTGTGCCACTCATGCAACTAAGCAAAGCTGAGGAGCCTGACTTCACTGGTGAGTGGCGATGCAGGCACGTGCATTGATTCCCGTCTGCCAGGGGCCCTCAGCCGGCCCCAGCCTGGGCACGCATTTCCTCCTTAGGTCCTCTCTCACGCAGTCAGTAGACCTGACTAAGGGCCTCCCCACTTTCTTAACAGACCCACAGCAGCCAACTGTGCTCTGGAGTGTAGCCCGTGAGCCTGATGGAGAAACAAAGGCAGGTTGGCTCTGACCTTGCAAACTGGTCAGAGACATCAGAGCTGGGGTGTGAGCCCCATCCCCACGACAGGAGGAAGCTGGTCTGACTAATTCACGTCCATCCCCAGAGCCTGGAATGAGTCAGGTACAAAGTAAACACAAAACAAGCATGTGTTGAATAAACTAATGGGGTTTTTTTTTTAAGCAAACAATCTGGAAAGGAATAGAGAGGATCTGTCTCAAAGCCCTCTTGTGACAGATGAGGAATCTGAAGCTCAGAGTAGGGACAGTTTTGGACAAAGAAGCGTTTGGCCCCATTCTGAAGTCAGCTCCGACCCCTTCCAAGTCTCAGTTAACTTATCTTTAAAAATGGGGGCATTAACTATACCTAACTCAGAGCATTGTTGTTAGAATTAAGCGTTAGATATAAATATATTAAATGATATATATTATATATAAATATATATAATAAATTATCATAAATGTGTTACATACATAGATATGTATATAAAAGCATATCAAAGTATTAACCAAAGAGTGTGTATTATCAAATAAGTTTAGTTTAGCTGGAGAAACAAAAGATTCACACAAGAAAATCTAAGAAAGATAAACAGAAGACAGAAGATCCTTGAGGACAAGATGATGCTTCAAGGTACATGCCTCCAGTTTTTGAAACCTCCAACAGGACGCAGACACCTGCCTCCACCCTATCAGTGCTCTGTGGCCTGTTTTCTTTAGAGATGTGTTATTTGTTGCTGTTATTCTAGCATTCTGACAATTAAACACCAAAGAAGAAGGCTGATAAGGCAGGAACCTAAGAGTCTTCCCTCAACGGCCCGCCACCCTGGCCTGTGGGTCACCCTCCTAGGGGTCCAGGTGAGAGAAGGGGTGTGAAGAGAGAGTGGGTCCAGGGCAAGTCACTGAGATGGAAGTTGAGAGCCCCCAGGCTATAGAAAGTGCCAGAGAGAGAAACCAAGGTTAATCTCTGAATGAAAACGCAAAATTCAGAGGGCAGGGGAGCTTGTGAAATGCATAGAAAATGACACGGGGCATCAGTTGCTGTAAGTACGTTCTCCGCTAATCAATCAGCTTTTATTGTGACGCGTCCAGCTCAGCTCGCAGGAAAGCAGCTTCAGCAGCAGTTTAAAATGTTTCCAGTTTAATAATCCCTGCTAATTGAAAGCAGCTCAGAAACAGGGGTAAGGTGGGAGGTGGTGGCAGTGGTTGGGGACACTCCAGCATGGTTGATGGCAAGAGAGCTGTTCCTACAGGGAACAAAATAACCTTTGATGCTGGAGGGGGAACCTGCTTCCCTAGCCCTAAACGACTAATTCCTACAACTGTCTGCTTTGGCGCTGGATCCTTTTCTCCTTCTGTTTTAATTGTGGAACATTACGGCTACAGAACTGTCGTGAAACCTGTTTTTATCTATGGAAAATTAACCACCCCCTGCTGCAAAAACTGGATTTCTTTTCTTCAACAGAGAATTAGATTCATTTTTATAATTGTTCTTTCCTTTCAAATCACCTAATATGACAAATGCTGGGCGACGTTATAGTTCATCTGCTAAAGAGTGCCTTTATGAGTTGAGGCGTCAATGCTTTAATGGAGAAATTGCCTGATTTAAGTAAATCATGTCACCTTCACCCTTGCAATCATATTTGTTGCATACATGTGCTGACCTAACTGCGGAGCAAAAACAAAAACACATTTACATTTCCCAGCTGAGATATTCGGTTCACATGATGTACAAACAGGTCATAATGGAAAGTAATTCTAGTACACGGCAAAAGTACGATTTAAGAATACTTTTGACAGTTTTTACACATACATAATTATTCAGTATTGTAATTTAAACAGGTAGAAGACAGATTTTTAGCACAAAAATCCTCCGATTCCTCAGCCCGCGTCTCTTTGACTTCCGAGGCAGAGAGCTACACTTGGGGATGTAGATAGAGCAGAGGGACGTCATCTGTTTGATGTGTCAAGAATCAGCTGGGGGCTTCCCTGGTGGCGCAGTGGTTGAGAGTCCGCCTGCCGATGCAGGGGACGCGGGTTCGTGCCCCGGTCTGGGAAGATCCCACATGCCGCGGAGCGGCTGGGCCCGTGAGCCATGGCCGCTGAGCCTGCGTATCCGGAGCCTGTGCTCCGCAGCTGGAGAGGCCACAACAGTGAGAGGCCCACGTACCGCAAAAAAAAAAAAAAAAAAAAAAATCAGCTGGGTCCATCCCTCCTCCCTTGGGTACACACAGATCTTTCCTAGAATGTGGGTTCTGGTACCCAGATTTGATGCCTCCTCCTGTTCTCCGTGACACCAGTCCTTCCCTTCATACAGTAGGGAATCAAAACACATTTGTTCAGTGAATGAACGAGTATCCAAAATTTGGAAAAAGATCTTTTAAAAAATCAAATACACAAGTGTAAATGTGAATGTGCATTTCTCTAATGAAGGCAATTAACAAATATCACAGGAAGCAGATACTCCCATCACGGAGAACTCAGACCTTGGTCCTCCTTAAACCTGATTCTGCTCAGTGAACATTTATTCAGCCAGTTTTGTGGGTGGGGGTGGGGAGAGGGGTTCCCCTCATTTTCCCTCTGCTCCTTCTCAACCCCATGGAGGTCTCTGAGTAGTAGAAACATAATCACATCCCTTGCTTTTCTTCGAAGCCAATCAAGCTTTTCAAGTGCGCTTCTTGTTAACCGTCAGAAATCTAAAAGAGGCTGGAGGTCTTATCGGGCGGCAAGTCCCTTTAGTGACAAAATTGAAAAGCTACACGTTAACCTAATTGGTAAAACTTTATGTATTGCCTAAATAAACTATACCTTTATGTTTAGCTGAATTTTGCCATATACTAGCAGTCCATCTACAAGACACCGTAACATTATGAGGCATGACAAGTGTTGTGCTACTCTAAACAAGGAGACCTTAAATTTATAGTCAGTGCCTCTAAAATAGTATACATGCTTCATTCTCAAAATTCCATCTACCACCACCGCTACCCAAGATGATTTGGGGGGTTTCAGTGTGTAGTTTTCTTTTTTATTTAAAGGATCCCCAGGGGGGATCCCCTTCTTTTTTATAAATTTATTTATTATTTTTGGCTGTGTTGGGTCTTTATCGCTGCGCGTGAGCTTTCTCCAGTTGCAGCGAGTGGGCCTACTCTTCGTTGCGGCGCACGCGCTTCTCACTGTGGTGGCGTCTCTTGTTGCGGAGCATGGGCTCTAGGCGCGCAGGCTTCAGTAGTTGCAGAATGCGGACTTCAGTAGTTGTGGCACGTGGGCTCAGTTGTTATGGCTTGCGGGCTCTAGAGCGCAGGCTCCGTAGTTGTGGCTCACGGGCTTAGTTGATCTGTGGCATGTGGGATCTTCCCGGACCAGGGCTCAAACCTGTGTCCGCTGTATTGGCAGGCGGATTCATAATCACTGTGCCACTAGGGAAGCCCGTGTGTATTCTTCTTATAATTTCAAAACATTTGGGATATTTACATTTTTTCCTCAATGAAGGACTAGGCTTAGAAAAGTAGATTTTTCTTTCCTGGCAAAACAGGTTTATTTCTTAGGAAAATGGTGCTGGCACCACATCATCTGTTCTCTACTTACAGTCATGGTAAGAGGTGGGCTGGCTAGGCCAAAATCAGAGACCCCCTAAAACTGGACACACGTTGGTGTTCAGGGTAGAGTCCGTGAAACAGAGAAGCAGTGCACGGTCCCAGCTCCCTTCCAGACCTCTGAGCCCCAAGCCATCCCTGGGAAGCCCTCCATTCCATTCAGGCCAGAAAGAAGATGCTCCAGAAAGTGGTTCACCAATCACGGTGGCAGGGTTAAAAAGAAGAGCGTCCATTTCCATAATGAGAAACTGTGTGTGTCCATACACACACCCTGGGATTCTGGTGGCCAGGAGGCCCTTCACAGATCATCACAGTCACTGCAAGAACATATTGCACGTGACATGGGCATATCGTGAGACACATGCTTGTTTAATCTTCTGGTTCCAGAGTTTTAAAGAGTTCTCTAAATTCACCCTGAAGATGCAACATAAAAGAGAAGCAGGACAACTTAAGCAAGAAAATAAATAATAGTAACATAATGTAACCCTTAGAATAAAACATATCCATAAACCCATGCTGATATCTGTAAATAACTGAATAAATAAGTAAATGGGGAAAGCGGACAGCTTTTCCTTACTACAGAATTTTCATTCACAAGTATAGATGGAATAACGGAAATAGAAAGTCACCATGGGGCTTCCCTGGTGGCGTAGTGGTTGAGAGTCTGCCTGCCGATGCAGGGGACACGGGTTCTTGCCCCGGTCCGGGAAGATCCCACATGCCGCGGGGCGGCTCGGCCCGTGAGCCATGGCCACTGAGCCTGCACGTCCGGAGCCTGTGCTCCGCAACAGGAGAGGCCACAACGGTGAGAGGCCTGCGTACCACAAAACAAAAAAGAAAGTCACCATTAAGCAAACATCATGGTAATAATTTTTCTTCACTTAAAAACACACTTTTATTTCATACCAAGTGGGTATCACATTTATGAACTCTGTTGTTACAAGTGTTTATATACTCTTCCCTAAAAGCGTTACTAAAGAGCTCTAACATCCATTCCCTGAAATAACTTTCTACTCAATGTATCCTATAGGTACCCCTCTCATAAACACCTTTAATACAGGTGCTTTTATTTTGAGGTTGTTATTTTTTATTATTGAATAAAGTTGACGTGTAACATTGTGTAAATTTAAAATGTATAGGGTGTTACTTTGATATATTTATACACTGTAATACGCCTGCCATTGTCGTGGTATTTATCACATTATATAATTATAGTACAATATTATTATCTATATTCATTATACTGTGCATTAGATCTCTGTGGCTTATTTACTACTCGTTACAAATTTGTACCCTTAAACACTACCAATCCTTTCCCCTCATCCCCCACCCCCTGATAACCACTATTTTACTCTCAGTTTTTTACAGGCTTGGGGTTTTTTAGATTCCACATATAAGTAATATCATATAGCACTTTTCTTTCTCTGTCTGACTTATTTCACTTTGCATAATATGCTCAAGGTCCATCCACGTTTTTGCAAATGGCATGATATTCTCCTTTCTCGTGGATGAATAATATTCCATTATATATACATGTGTGTGTATATATATATGTATACATATCACATCTTCTTTATCCATTCCTCTGCTGATGGGTATTTGGGTTGTTTCCATATTTTTGCTATTGTAAATGCTACTGCAATAAACATGGGAGTGTATATATCTCATCAAAATCCTGCTTTCACTTCCTTAGCGTATCTACCCAGAAGTGGAATTGCTGTATCAAATGGTAGATCTATTTTTAATTTTATGAGGACCCTCCATATTGTTTCCATGGTCATTAAACCAATTTATATTCATACCAACTGTGTATAAGCGTTCCCTTTCACCACATCCTTGCCGACACCTGGTGTCTCTTGTCTTCCTGATAGTAGTTGTTCTAACAGGTGTAAGGTGATAGCTCATTGTGGTTTTGATTTGCATTTACCTGATGATTAGTGATGTTGGGTATCTTTTTATAGGACTATTGGCCATTTTGATGGACTCTTTGGAAAAATGTCTATTTAGTTCTGCCCATTTTTAATTTGATTTTTTTTAAAGTTGTCTGAGTTCTTTTTATATTTTGGATATTAACCCCTTATCCAATATATGGCTTGCAAAAATTTTCTCCCATTCTCGGACTTCCCCGGTTGCACAATGGTTAAGAATCTGCCTGCCAATGCAGAGGACACAGGTTCAATCCCTGATCCGGGAAGATCCCACATGCCACGGAGCAACTAAGCCCATGCACCACAACTACTGAGCCTGCGCTCTAGAGCCCATGAGCCACAACTACTGAGCTCACACGCTACAACTACTGAAGCCCACGTGCCTAGAGCCCGTGCTCCACAACAAAAGAAGCCACCGCAATGAGAAGTCCGTGCACCACAACGAAGGGTAGCCTCCACTCGCCGCAACTAGAGAAAGCCTGCACATAGCAACAAAGACCCAATGCAGCCAAAAATTAAAATAAAAAAATAAAATAAATTTTATTTTACATTTCTCCCATTCTGTAGGCTGTCTTTTCCTTCTATAACTTGTTTTTTTTTTCCTGTGAAGAAGATTTGAGTTTAATGTAGTCCCATTTGTTGATTTTTGCTTTTATTGTTTATGCTTTTGGTGTTATGTCCAAAAAATCATTGCCAAGACCAATTTCAATGAACTTCTTCCCTACATTTTCTTCTTGGAATTTTATAGTATCAAAACTTGTGTTTAAGTCTTTGATCCATTTCAAGTTAATTTTGGGGAGTGGTGTGAGATAAAGGTCCAATTTCATTGTTCTGCACGTGAATATCCAGCTTTCCTAATACCATTTGTTGAAGAAACCGTCCTTTCCTCATTGGGTATTCTTGGCTCCCCTGCCAAATATAAGTTGACCCTATACGCCAAAATTTTATTATGTGCTCTCTATTCTGTCCCATTGGTTTATCTGTCTGTTTTTGTGCCAGTACCATACTGTTTTTATTACTATGGCTTTGTAGTATAATTTGAAATCAGGAAGCATGATACCTCCAGCTTTGTTCTTTTCTCTCAAGATTGCTTTGGCTATTTGAGGTCTTTTGTGGTTCCACACAAATTTTAGGATTGTTTCTTCTATTTCTGTGAAGAATGCCTTTGGAATTTTGATCCACAGTAATAATTGCTGCAGGTAAGGGTTGGCAATGGATGGTAAAATTAGCAGGCAAAAGAATGGTAAGAAACAGAAAAGCCCTGCAAGAATTAATTACAAAGGGGAAAGCAGCAATTTTATAGCAGAGAACCTGGCAGACAGCACCTTAACCAAGCAATCAAACTTAACATCACTTGTAATATGATAGGCATCCTTTATTGCCTTATATAATACCATGAGATACTAAAATACAAGTCTTTTTCCTTTAAAAAATTCTGTTACTTATAAGATGTAATAGGTATACTACAAGTACATCAGTAACAACATGACTTACAAATTGAAAAAAAAATTTGTGTCATAATTTTATATAATACAATAAATAATACTTTATTAATATGATATTTTGATTGATGACAAGATTTCTGGCTCTCTTTTCTGCAAATTTCTGAAAATTCTTTTATTAGGTTATCAAAATTTATACTTTTAGCAGTTTCATCTTCAGCTGATACAAGTAAAAGTGATATCAAAATCAACCTTGGCAAATGCAAGATTGCAAATAATATTTGATCATTTTTAATTTGAGAATGATCTTTCTGGTGACGTAACTGTTAACTGGAGCTCCTAAGAATATTTTACAGGCTGTGACAGCATTGGTATAAATTTCTGATAAATCATTTCAAAATACAAATTTTAGTACATCTAGAGCTGATGATTCCCATGAAAGAATTTTTCTAAAAAGATTTAACTATTCAGTCTGAATTTAATTTTCAATGTAAATTTATACAATGGCATTTTCATGTTTTCTCTGCCATTTCCTGTAACTTGCAGAGGTCATACAGGAAACTGAAAGTGGCTTCAGCATTTGTATTGAATTCAAAATACTTTTTTCTGCATTCTGTCACTGTGTCTTCAATTACAAGGAAAAATTAATTTTAAAATTGTCCCCATCATTAATTGTTTTTTTTTTCTGAAGCTTCATATGAAAATAGCTTCATAGGAAATTCCCATTGGCATATATCCAGAGAAACACCATACTTCAAGAAGACACATGCACCCCAATGTTCATTGCAGCACCATTTACAATAGCCAAGGTGTGGAAGAAACCTAAATGTCCATTGACAGAAAAATGGATAAAGAAGATGTGGTACATATATACAACGGAATACTACTCAGCCATAGAAAAGAATGAAATAATGCCACTTGCAGCAACATGGATGAACCTAGAGATTATCATATTAAGTGAATTAAGTCAGACAGAGAAAGACAAATATCATGATACCACTTATATGTGGAATCTAAAAAAATAATACAAATGAACTTATTTATAAAACAGAAACAGACTCACAGACATAGAAAACAAAATTATGGCTACCAAATGGGAAAGGTGGGGGGAAGGATAAATTAGAAGTTTGGGATTAACATATACTCACTACTGTTACATATAAAATAGATAATCAACAGGATCTACAATATAGCACAGGGAACTCTACTCAGTACTCTGCAATAACCTATATGGGAAAGGAATCTGAAAAAGAATAGATACTATATGTATATGTATAACTGACTCACTTTGGTGTACACTTGAAACTAACACAACACTGTATACTTTTCTTTTATACTGCAGTATAAAAGAAAAATTTTTTAAAAGAAAATTACCCATCGAATGGGACATTTGAGTCTGTGAATATGTGCTTTTCAATGTGGTAGCAATTGATAAAAACAAAAATTCTAAAGTCTATGTTTGCAAACAAACCAAACTTCATGCTTTCACCTTGGTACTCTGAAATCCTGGAGTTTTCCAAACTTGAACTTCAGATACAAATAGGAACAAATGGAACCAAAGAGAACACCTTTTGGCTGAGTTCGTTTGATGCTGATCCATGCAGTGGAGCTAATCTGGGTAGGTGGGACAAGTTGGTGTCCAGATAGGGGAGATGGTGGTGTCTAATTCGCTGGGTAGAGCTACCCTCCCTCCCAGGGAACTCTCTGCTACAGTCTTTAAACCTAGTTTCTCTCTTATATATTATGAAGACAGTATGAACACACACACGTTTGGAAGGCTGAGACCGTTAAACACCTCTCAACCTCTGTCATCCTGGCTAATAGAGAAGGAGGGCATCATTCTCCTAACTCAGTGCTGCCACAACCAAAAGGAAATGAACACTCTTCAACAGAGAGGAGAAGCCCGCTGCCCGGGGACCTCTGGCTGTGGCTCACTGAAGCTAATTTGGCAAAGGAAAACCACGGTAAATCTAAACTTTTCCCTCCTCCCTTTTACCTGGGCCTGAAAGATTTAAACAGGAGCCCTTAAACTCTCTCAAAACCCCCTACTCAAAAACACTCTGACTGCCCCGTATGGGAGAGAAAACAGAGAAATCATGAGCCATATGGAAATATTTAGCCATTCAGATACAGACATACACCAGAGCAATTAGAGCAAATGTCACATTACATGGCACAGTTAGTGCAAGAAACAGGAGAAAAGGGTAAAGATTCTCAAGGTATTCTTCCTAGAGAACATTTCAACTATGAAAGTATGGGAGGCAGTATTAAAAGGAAAAATCTGAAAAGACTGCTTTTGGGGAGAGAAATATGATGGACACGTTTTTAAATGGAGAATTAAAAGACCAGCTCAAAAAATATTACAAGGACTCAAAAAAGGTCAACAAATGAAAAAGAAAAAAGAAAGAAGAAAAAGAGGGCCCTTAAACTGGATATAAAAGTAGTTCAAAAGGAAATAGAGTGGAAAAGCAATAATTAAAAAGAAAACGTCTTCCTTAGGCTGCATGAATATGGAAGGTCTTCAGGGTAAAAGGACCACAGCAATTCTCACCCGGAAAGAACTACATAGGAAACGCTTTAATTTCACATAAAGAGAAAAAAAAGGCCTAAAAGGAAATAAGCGTAAAATGTAAATGAGTTAAATTTCTCTATTAAAAGAAAAGAAAGAAAGAAAAGTATGGGTCAAAAACAAAATCCAGCTTTGTGCTATTATAAAGGAGCACACCTATAATAATATGTCCCAGAAAGTTTAAAAAATTCATTCACACATTTATTCATTGAACAAATAAATACTAAGTTCTTTCTACATGCCAAATAAAGTGATGGGCAAAGACTTACCATGCAAACACAAACAAAAATAAATCAGGGATGCTAATATTAATATTTAACAAGGTAGAGATTGAAGCAAAATGGTCAATGTGAACATTTTTCTCTCTATCCTTGCCAGATACACAAAGAAAATAGAGTGGATTTGACCGATATTATTAATAAACTTGAAAATATATGTCATGTAAAATTATATAGATCCAATATGATATCTGAACAAAATGGATTTGAATATTAATAAACTTGAATATATACACATACATATATATGTGTGCTTCAAGTAAGATATATATATATATACATCTACATTATATATGTATATATATACATACATCTTTCAAATCTTACACCCAAAAATTTAATATGGTAGCCATGAAACACAAGTGGCTATTTAAATTCAAATTTTAACAAATTAAAATTAAATAAAATGAAGAATCATGTCTTTAGTCTTGCTAACCACATTTTGTGTGTCCAGTGGATCCCATATTAAACAGTGCAGATACATAACATTTCTTTCATTGCAAGAAGTTCTATTGGATAATGCTGCTCTACAGAATGCAGCTTTTAAAATGCTTTTACAAAATTCCCCTATAACATGCAAAAAAGAAGGATAAACTTTTTAAAAATTTAATTGAGATTAATAATTAAAAATCAAGATCTTAGTACTAGATAGGCTCATTGCTACTGGCATGTCATTGCTTGTAGTTCCTCTCAGCAGACAGAGCTGAGCAATAGATGCATGCATACACACACACACACACACACACACACACACACACACACACACACACACACATATACACATTACCTAGGCATCAGTATTTATTTCTGGATCTATAGATGGATAGATAGATAGATGATATACAGATAGATATTAAAAATCATGAGTTCATCTGCTACCTTCCATCTCAATCCAGCACAATAGGGTACATTTCTAATCTCCTCCTTTTCATATCTCCCCAAGAATGAGCAACTCGGTTCCCATTGTCCTCAGTATATGTATTCATTTGCTCAAGCCTAGAACTCACAGAAGGAAAGTTCAAAATTCCAACTCAATACCATTGCAAAAAGGAAACCAACTAGAATCACCACCGCCTAAGGATCAGTATTTGCTTACAGTTTGTTTTAGGTAAGTCGCCTTGGAGAAATAACTGAGTCTAGAGCCAGGGCACAGAAAGTACAGGATGAGCCTGAAACATCTTTCTGTGTCAGAAAGTAAAGAAGTACTCAAAGAGTCATGAGGACAAGAACCAGATTGAAGAGATTCCCAATTGCCAAACCTGAGGCAATTTGAACATCAAAATATGTGTTTATATAATGACAGCACAGGATTATAACCCACTGAATAAATTGAGTCCATGAGTCTATATGATATTAGTTAATTAGTTAATTTTAAATTAAGAAGGTGGGGAGAAAAAACTCTTCCTTACAGTAGAACACCAACTGATAATATAGACTGAATGATGGGGTTAGAAAACCATCAGCACGTACTAAAACTAGGAGGTAAAAATTTGATGAGGAAGTGAATGTTTACATAGTATGAAAGTCTCTCCCCACAAAGGGGGAAATGGCAACTTTACAATGGAGAAACCAGATAAACATCATCTAATCAAGTGATCAAAGTTAACATCACCAGTATTGGAACAACAACAGCATGTGACTCACGATAAGATGCACTGAGAAGGGCACAACGTCACTCGTGGGGCATTCCTGCCAAAAGTGCATACCCCTCACCCATACAAGAGGAATCATGAAACAAACCCCAAAGAGAGGCATTTTGTGAAATAACTGGCCTGTGCTCTTTTAAAATGTCAAGATCAAGAAACACAGTTAAAGGCTGAGTTCCAGATTAAAGAAGGCTAAAGAGACTTGACAGCTAAATACAATACTTGATCCTGGATTCATCTCCATCCTGAAAAGAAAAAAACCAACAGCCATAAAAGACAGTATTGGGACGACTGACAAATTTGAATATGGATTGTGGGTTAGATAATAGTACGCTATCAATGTTAAATTTCCTGATGTTTCTGGTGCTATGGTTATGTTTTTTTAAAAGGCCTCATTCTTAGGAAATAACATTGAAGTATTTAAGTATAAAAAAGAATGATGTCTCCAACCTATTCTCAAATGATTTAGAAAAAATATTATTATAAATACTCATGTATACACTGAATATTAGTGCATGCATACTAATTAGTATGTGTAAAAGGAACACAGAAAATAAATGGGACAGACTTAAACAACTTCTAAAGAATATGTGCGAGTCCCCTGAACTATTTTTGTAACTTTTATGTAAGTTGGAAGTAATAACAAAAGGTTAGCAAAAATTAAAAATAACTGACAATTTAATTTTCTAAATTAAATTACTAAATAAATTCAAGAATGAGTTCCTGAAGACAAACAAATCCCTGCCAGGTTTGAGCAAGAAAAAAGTTTTAAAAGAACAAACAATTTTAAGAGTAGAAAAGGAAAATAATCATTGCTATGGGGGTGGCGCTGTGACAACTCCATACCAATAATTTTTTAACAAAATCCAGACTTTATTTGGATTTCACCCACTTTTTCACTTGTGTTCTTTTTCTGTACAAGAATCCTACTCAAGATAGCACATGGCATCAGTTATCACATTTCCTTGGTCCCTCTGGCGTGTGGCGGTTCTCAGTCTTTCCTTGTTTGTCGTGACCTTGACCGCTTAGAGGTGTTCTAGTCAGGTAATTTGTAGAATGTCCCTCAATTTCACATCAGTGGTTTTCAAAATCTCAATAAGATTTATAAATTTCTTGAAAATATATTGATTACCAAAACTGTCAATGAAAGAAATATTGAAAAAAAAATTTTTTGTAAGAAAAGGGGAGGAAGGATAAACTTAGAAGAACTGGAAAAAAATGTCAAAGAACTGAGTCCAAAAACAAGGTCTTGAATTAAGTTTTAAGGGCAATTTCTTCCAAACATGAAGCCATTTAAGTTGCTTCAGAGGAAAGAGAAACTTAGGAATTCTCCCAGTTCATTGTTCAAAGCAAGCATGATGTTGATACCAAAACTTGCTAAAGATGGAACAAAAAGTAAAAATCTATGAACCAATCTCATTTATAAACACAGATGCAAACATCCTAACTAAAATACTGCAATTCAAATCCAACAAGCTCAAGAAGGTTTTCTTGCCAAAATGCAAAGATGCCTCAACATTAAAAATGTTTATTAACTATAATTCAACTCGTTGGAAAGTCAAAGAGGAAAAACCATGCAGTCATCTTGATGGAACTTGAAAGACATGGTATGAATCCAAATATCTTCCTGATGAAAGCTCAATAAATTTGGAAAGCAAGCATCCAATCTTAGAATGATACAAAATATCTACCTCTAACTACAGACAGTATCACACATGACAGTGGAAAACTAGCATCATTTTCACTCAAGTTAGCAACGGGACAAGGATGCTTCTTATCACCATTAACAGCATTCTGCCTGTTCTAGGCAATTCAATACGACAAAGACAAGATTCAAAATGTATGACTATTGGAAAGGCAAAGGCACTTTTTCGGTCTTTTGTATTATGTTTGTTGACCTGGAAAACCCAAGGGAACCAATTGAAAATAAAAATTAGAACAACTAAGAGAGTTCAATCCAGTGGCCAGTTACAGGGTAAATATATAATTTTTAAAATACACTTTTCTGGGCTTCCCTGGTGGCGCAGTGGTTGAGAGTCCGTCTGCCGATGCAGGGGACACGGGTTCGTGCCCCGGTCCGGGAAGATCCCACATGCCGCGGAGCGGCTGGGCCCGTGAGCCATGGCCGCTGAGCCTGCGCGTCCGGAGCCTGTGCTCCGCAACGGGAGAGGCCACAACAGTGAGAGGCCCGCGTACCGCAAAAAAAATAAATACTCTTTTCTATTTATCTGTATGATCAGTAAAAACTAATGATACAGAATAATATCATCCACAATAGCAATATAAAATCTGAATACATAGGAATAAACTAACCAGTAAACATGGGGAGTTCCGTGGCAGCCCAGTGGTTAGGGCACACTCACCGCCATGGCCTGGGTTCAATCCCTTGTTGGGGAACTAAGATCCCACAGTGTGGCCTAAATAAATAAATAAATAAATAAATAAATAAATAAATAAATCCCTAGAAATAGAAATTTTTTTAAGAAAACAATAAAGATGAAGGGTCCCTATGAGTAAAACAAAAAATTCTGAATACATGGTGACATAAGCCATGTTTTGACAATATTGTAAAGATAGTACTTTTTCAATTGATTTATAAATATAATGCAATTTCAAGCAAAATCTTCATAAAAGTAAAATGTTCCTAAAAATTTTGAAAAAATGGGAATTATAAGGGTATGTCCTATCAGATAATAAAATACATGACAGAACTATGATTTTAAAACAGTGTGAAACTGACCCAGAAAAAGACAGATGTGAACAAGAAGTTTATCTAAAAAGAAATAACATGATCAATGACTATATTTAAAGGATGTTTAGCACATTAGTTACCAAAGACATGCAAATCAATACCAAATAACCAGTTTTGGCTTTAAATAGATAAAGATTGGAAAGGACTTAGAAAACACAGTGCTAATAAAAAGGTAGGGACTGGATACTCTCCATATACACTGAATACAAGGGCAAATTTCTGTAACCTTTAAGGGAACAGTTTGGAAACATGTAAGAAGAACTTAAAAATTTAGTGCACACTTTGACTCAGGAATTTTATGTTTAACATTAGAATCCGTCATGGAATACTATGCACCCATTTAAAATTGTATCCCTGAAGAATATAGTATTAAGTGGAAAGATGCTTACAATATAGTGAGTGCAAAATGCAGGTTAAGATTGACTTTGCATAGCAGGATCCCATGTGGATAAAGGGACCGGCATCCAGCTGGGTCTCTGTGTCTAGTCTGCTTGCCTGCAGAGTTTCTGTTGTCAGTCTTCCGTGTTGCTGTTCATCTTTCCCACCTCAGCTTTATCTCTGCCTTGACTTTGTTCAGCTTCTGGATGGCAGAGTCGTAATTCATTCATCCACTCGTTTATTGTATGAGTCAAGTGTGGAAATGAATGAAGACCACCCAAACCAGAACAAGAAAGGCTGTTTATTCAGAGCTTGCCCTAGCAAGGGAGTCAAAGACTCAAAGGCAAGCAGAGGAGGGGTAAAGCTTTATGGCAGAAAAAAGAAAAGCCTTCAGGTACCCCCTGTTGACACAGGGAAGCTGGAGGCAGGCTAAGTAGAAAGAAGGCATCCTTGGTAATTGGCTGGGGGTGGGAGGGGGGCATATCTGGCTTTCTAAAATTGGTCCTAGATTGGAAGCTGGGGCAAAAATGAAGTACACTGTCAGTTATCAATCAAGTCCTGAGCATTTGGGAACAAAGGTTACAGGGGTTACTGTTTGGCTCCCTGAACTGGTTACTAAGGATAATACTTTGACTTCCTAGACTGGTTACTATAGATAATGGGTTGGTTTCCTGGGATGGATGTTGCAGATTGTGGGTCAGAGTTCAATTTTTACATCTGGCCTGGCTTATCTGCATATTCAGCCTCTCATAAGCACTGAGAAAAATGCTGGGTCTACAAAGATGCGTGAAATATATTGTGCTGAAGGAGATTATGGTCTGATGAAAAAGACATCCCACTATTTTGTAATTTCCTGGTTACTTGTTCATGTTCTAGGGTAGGGATGTCTATCTGGTACTGTGAGAGCACACTGCACTTAACATGAAAGCCACACTCCATCACCGTGGCCTGCAAGACCCCTGAGTACTTGGCTTTTGCCAGCCCGTTCAACCCCATTTCTCCCTCCCCTGCCCTTACTCACTGCTATCCAAGTAGCACTGGCCATCCTGCCAGTGGAAAACTGGCTGCTCCAGACATAAGCAGAAACAGAGTGCATTGTCTATGCACATTTTTATCACCATGTACCAGCAGCTCTAAACAATGTCGGTGATAAAATACTCCTATCCCCCAAAATCTTTTGTTGGTCTAGGCTCTAATCAACTGCTACCATTACTTTGAGTTTTAATAACATATATGCAAGCTTCAAATGAACACATATTTATCATTCGAACATTTTAATACACATTGATTTCTACATGGAAATTAATTCAAATAACTCCCGGTTATATGGAGGTCCCTCCCTATATGGAGACACACGAACTCAACTATATGCATTTGTTTTAGGAGTAAGTGACGAGCAGCTCAGAAGAGTTCAAGCTCACTTTGGGCACAGACCCTGTCTGTCCAATCCCTGTGGAACTACATATACATCCTGCACTTAAACGACAGATTCAAACTAAACAGTGACACCCTCATGATTCAGAGAAACAGCACTTATATGACGTCAGTGCTGTCATCCTAAGGGATCATTTGCAAGTTCATTTGTGTTTAAAGCTTAAAACAGAGTGTAAACTACGTGGCATTACCTTGTTTCATAAATTGAAATTAAAGAGTGTCTTTAAGATTTAAATTCATGATTTTCCACTGTTAATTGTTTTTTAAACTAAAAGAGAATCAAGAAAATAAACCCTTACAAAGATGGTTCAATTTAGCAATTTTTACCCTAGTGTGAATTCATAGGTGAGGTTAATCAGTCACAGAAATATTTGACACCAGCCAAAACCTGCCTTGAACAATGTACGGTGATACAGCAAACTTTAAAACTGTTCCTTGAATGGGAGGGGGGAGGGATAAATTAGGAGTTTGAGATTAACACAAACACACTACTATATATAAAATAGATAAACAACAAGGACCAACGGTATAGCACAGAGAACTATATTCAATATCTTGTAATGACCTATAATGGAAAAGAAACTGAAAAGGAATATATACATGCATGTGTGTATATATATATATATACCTATATGTGTATAAGTGAATCACTTTGCTGTACACCTGAAACTAACACAATGTTGTAAATCAACTACACTTTATTTTTTTTTTGGCTGCGTTGGGTCTTTGTTGCTGTGCGCGGGCTTTCGCTAGTTGTGGTGAGTGGGGGCTACTCTTCGTTGCGGTGCACAGGCTTCTCATGGAGGTGGCTTCTCTTGTTGCGGATCACAGGCTCTAGGTGCGTGGGCTTCAGTAGCTGTGGCACGAGGGCTCAGTAGTTGTGGCGCACGGGCTTAGTTGCTCCGCAGCATGTGGGATCTTCCCGGTCCAGGGCTTGAACCCGTGTCCCCTTCATTGACAGGCAGATTCTTAACCACTGCGCCACCAGGGAAGTCCTATACTTCTATTTTAAGAGATTGTCCCTTGAAGATCTATGCCCAGAGATTGTAGAGAAGCCCATTAACTGCAGCCAACAAATACAAGGAAAAGTATAATTAAATAGAAAAAGAATCAAGTTTTAAAGAATGCCAGGAAAAATGACAAAAGATACTGCTCTGAAAGTGCCAGAAAATATTGAAGGAACAAAGTTTGAAGGCCTTGACCCTTCAACACCGAGAACTGGAAACTCAGTTCTAAAGCAGGGGATCCAATAATGTCATGTCACTCTCATTTAACCATCTTTCTGATTTTTGTAAAAGAAGAAAAACTTGGAAAGTTTTTACTGAATAAAATAGAAATTTGTGACCAACTTTCTGGTGATGACACGTTAGTGATTTTTCAACTAGGGGAGACATTTGAAATGAAATTTCTATAAATCTATGCCAAAAGTAGCCTCATATTTAAGACTTTTCATAACTATTTGTATATCTGTTGTTTCATGTGAAAAAAAAACTCTTCGAAATTAAAATTAATATAGAAGTTTCCTTCAGCCAAGTATGTGCGAAGACAGACTGACCAATCTGGCTGCAGCGAATCCTGAACATGAATATATGAAAAGGTTGGCAAAGTCATTGGCAAATTTGCAGGAGTCAGGGCTTAAAATGAGAAACCATAATGTTATTATTCACCGCTACTGCAGACCAGTATCTAGGAATGTTTTTCCACATTAATGCAATTTAATAGTATTAGTCTATTACGTATTTTTCTTTTTCGTACTGTCATTTTTTTCTGGCATGTTTATACATACAAAGTTCAATGAAAGAAAATGCCTTCACTGTCTATATTTATTTTCTGGTCAATATTTTTATTATTTGTTTCATTTCTGAATTATTGCTGAAAATCATTTTGGTACTCAGAGCCTAGATGGTGTTGGAAACCATCCCCTCTGTGTCCAGGGCACCAGGCTTGCCTCTGCTCCTGGGCACCTTCGGACACATCAAGTCTTTGCCCAACTCTGAGCCTTTGAACCTGCTCTTTTCCCTGCCTGGATCACAAGCCTTCCAGACCTTCAAGGGGTGGGGCTGTCACCTCTCAGAGGGCCTTGCCTGCTTCCCCCACTCAGGTCTCCCAGTCTTTTTTTTTTAAATTTTTTTTTATTTACAATGTTGATTTACAATATGGTGTTAGTTTCCGGTGTACGGCAGAGTGATTCAGATATATATATATAAATTCTTTTTCAGATTCTTTTCTCTTATAGATTATTACAAAATATCAAGTAGAGTTCCCTGTGCTACACAGTAGGTCCTTATTAGTTATCTATTTTATATATAGCAGTGGGTATATGTCAATCCCAGTCTTCCAGTTTATCCCTCCCACTCCTTGCACCCTGGTAACCATAAGTTTGTTTTCTACATCTGTAACTCCATTTCTGTTTTGTAGATAAGTTCATCTGCATCCTTTTTTTCCTTAGATTCCACATATAAGCGGTATCATATATTTGTCCTGCCCAGTCTTGTGCTATCCTATTTACCATTTGTTTGTTCATTGCCTGTGTCCTGTCTCCAGCATGGAGACCCCAGAGGGCAGGACTGTGGCCCCTATTTCCCTGCCTCTCCTCAGCACAGCATTTAAGAGGCTTGCAGGAGATGCCTGGGCTTGACCCCTGAGCTCTGGGGAGCAGTATCTGACCCGGAGGGGTGGGGGAGTGGGGTCAGATCCACCAAGTGCAGCCGCCTACCCGTATGGCTGAAACTAAAAGGATGAGCAAGTCAATCAGAGCCAGAGCCGGGAGGCAGCGCTGTCTGGGACTGGCAAGTGGGCGTGTATCTGTAGGGCACAAACATGGCCCCGAGACGTTCATCCTGACCCGGATCCAACTGATAAAGGACTTTAAGGTGTTTGGTCTTTATGCTCAAGAAAAGAAGGAGCTGTTTTAAGCAAGGGAGTTACAGGATGTGATTTGCCCTTTGGATGGCAGACAGGGCAAGTGGTAGAGGTCAAGAATAAGAAAGGGACAATTATACTCCAATAAAGATGTTAAAAAAAAAAAAGAAGAAGAAAGGGAAAACGGGTCAGGGCTGCCCTCTTTGGCTCTTTCGGAAAAGCACAGGGGCTGAGGTGAGCCCACCACCTCTAAATTACCTCCACCCTGTCCTCCAACAACTGGGATTTCCACTGGTCCTGGACCAGGTCCTGAGGGAGAAAAGATGGGGCCGGTGAGCCAGGCAAGGAGGGGGAGGGGCGTCCTCAGCAGCAGGCATGGGGGAGGTTTGCGCAGCGGTGTCCTGAATGGGATGCTGGTGTGGATTTGAGACTAGGGGCAGCCGGAGGTTCCACCGACGCAGAATTCAATGCGCTTTCCACTCTCCTCACCCCCAGAGAGCTTTGGGTGCAGGAGGCCACAGAGGGTTCCCTGGGGACTGACACAAATACAGAATTTCCAAGAAGCAACCACTGAAAGATGAGGGGGCCACTGGTTCTCCTTTATTAAAATCCAGTTTGGCAAGGAAGCCTCTGCAAAGGCTGCCCTGCTCTCACCGTGCAGAACCTCGCTCAGCTCCCATGCACAGGGACAGACAGACAGGGCTGGGGAGCCCGCAGATCCTTCAAGGACCCCTCCCCCAACACGGGTGGCCAGCGCTCGCCTGGTCCCCTCCTGACTCAGCTGCCGAGGTAGGAACCCTCCTGGGACAAGGAGCAAGGGGCACGCTTTAAATCTTTACATGCCACAAGGAAGAAAATCAATTTCAATGCCCAAAGGAGGGAATTACGGCAGCAGAAGGTCACCGACCACTACAGGTCGCTGTATTGTTTGGGAGACTTGGACAGGGAAAAATGCCTCAACATGAGGTAAGGATGCTCCAAGGTCTGAAGCAAACCCCTCTCCCCAAGAATCATGTAAAAGAGTCCCAGGGGGGCCAGACGCCTCAAAGGAAGAAGCTTCTTTGTGTTGCAACACTATGGCCAAATTCCAGATACTGGCATCTGCCACTTCGGGCAAGTCATCAATATTAGCGGCAGGGTTCTGACTCATGCCGAATCTTGGAAGAACCGGCTGACATTTGAACATGATTGTTACAGTAGCAGCAAAGCCAGTGGCAATGACCACTTCACTTGGGTGGGAGAGATATGCTGCCCAGCCCAGCCTCGGGGCTCCAGAGCGCTCTGGCTAAGGCCGGACTTCCTGAGCACTGATACACGAACGCCAGGCTTGAACTCCACATGTGACTTCTAGATCCACTCCAGCAAAGCTGGAGAGACCTCACTTATGGCCGAGTGCCATGTCTTTTGGGGGAGCCAGTGCAACAGAGCACACTCAGGGCAGAGGACAAATGAGAAGGTCTCTGAACTGGACACTTAAAAGTCCCATTTCTGGGAGTAGAGACCACAGCACCTGGAGCCCACCTTCTCCATCAGGCGATACAGAGGTGAGTGCAGGGTCAGTTTCCTGGGATTTTGCAGCTCTGTCAAGGATCCCACTCTCTGATCCATTTGCATTAAGTCCCAAATCCTTTTGGAGGATAAGGGACAGCATCTCAGCTTGTTTTCTGGTATCAGAGTTAGAGAAACCCACGGGGTGGGCTGTAGTGGCCCCAGCCAAGACCAGGGCCATGAAAAGCCATGAAGCTTCTGGAAATGAAGACACCATAGAAAATGGGAATCTAGCTAGGGGACCAGGCCCACCCTGGGAGCACAGAGAGATAGCCTCAGTGACTTCCTTCTAAAGACACTTCCCACTGGGGCTTCTGAGAGATGACATGTGTGGACCAGTGTTCCCCCTGATAGAAGTTCTAGCTGCTGACCACATGACCAAAAGGGAACTGGAGAGGGACAGAGAGAGCAGGAAGTGGGGCAGATCAGGAGCCCACGCCCTGCACAGGCGCTGCCTGAAAGCCACACCCGAACACTGCCCATGGTCTGAAGAGAATTAAAATAAAATTAAAAACTGCTGGGATGACACCAAAAGCACAATCCATGAAAGAAAAGAATGATAAATTGGACTTCATCAAAATTAAAAACTTCTGTTCTGCAAGGGACACTGTTAAGAGAATGAAAATACAAACCACAGACTGGTAGAAAAATATTTCCAAGTTGCATGTCCAACAAAGGACTCCAATCCAGATTATATTAAAAATTCTTAAGAGTAGGAAAACAAACAACACAATAAAAAATGGGCAGAACTTTTAGCAAACATTTAACCAAAGAAGATAGACAAATAGCAAATAAGCACACAGAAAAAGTGCTCACCACCATTAGCCATCAGGGAAAATGCAAATTAAAACCACAGTGAGATCCCTAGCAGATGCTTTTTTTTTCCCCCCTTTGGTTGATAACATCCAGAGATACCTGCTTTATGTCTTACTAGGTGATTGCATTTCAGGCTGATGACATCAAATTACAGTCTAATTACCAACTAATTTTGTACCTCTGAACACCTAGTAGATTAGCTAAAATACTAACAACAACAACAAAAAAGTGACCATACTAAGGGCTGGTAAGGATGCAGAGCGAATGGAATGCTCATACAGTGTTCATTCAAAATGGTACAGACACTTTGGAAAACAGCTTGGCAGTTTCTCATAAATTATAACCCTAAAGAAGTGAACGATGGGGCTTCCCTGGTGGCGCAGTGGTTGAGAGTCCGCCTGCCGATGCAGGGGACGCGGGTTCGTGCCCCGGTCCGGGAAGATCCCACATGCCGCGGAGCGGCTGGGCCCATGAGCCGTGGCCGCTGAGCCTGCGCGTCCGGAGCCTGTGCTCCGCAACGGGAGAGGCCACAACAGTGAGAGGCCCACGTACCGCAAAAAAAAAAAAAAAAAAGAAGTGAACGATGTTCCCACAAAAACCTAAATCCAATGTTTAGAGTGAATTTGTCACAATCTCCGAAACCTTGGAAACAACCCAAAAGTCCTTCAACTAGTGAATGGATAAACAAACTGAAACAATGGACCACTACTTAGTAATAAAAAGGAACACACTCTTGAGACACACATGAACACAGGAGGATCTGAACTGTGTAATGCTGAGTGAAAGTCAGACACAAAAGACCACATCCTGTGCGATTCCATCGATAGGACATTCAGGAAAACCAAACACCATGGTTCAGTATCTCACGGTCGTGGTGATTATATGACGGTCACTTTTGTCCAAGCTCATTTAACACATAGGAATGTTTAAAAAGTGAATAAATTTGCTAGAAGGGCATTTAGAGAAACTGGTGGAGTGAAACTCCTTTTCCAAACAGATTGTCCCCACCCCCCCGCATTCAATGAACATTACAAGGAGACCCTTTCCTTTGGGTTTAACAGACATAGACCCAGCACTTGGGTGAAGCCCCTGTGTGGCCGGGGCGTCTGGGAGTACTTAGATGCTGCCACTTCTGCCTTCAGGGGATAACCTGGGAGCAAAGCAGGAACAGAGAGAACACCCAGCGGGAGTCTGGGGGCTTCTGTGGAGGAGGGAAGGCAGGCAGGAGTGGGTGCACTTGGACGAGGCCGGCTCCAAAACGGGAAGTAGGGGTGAGGTGTCAGATGGGGTGGGGGGGGAGGAGGGGGGAACTCGGCCAGAGTCTGGAGAGCACAGCCCCCAGGACCCTGTGGTGACTTGTTTGGGAGCCAGATGGAACATAAATAAATACCCAAATCAAGCCCAGTTAGATCAAACGGTAAAAGAGGGTGGAGAAAGGCTTTCTTACAAAAGCCTGTAAATAGCCCATCGGAAGAGAAAGTATCCAGGAGAGGTCATAATGACCACATGAGCTGATTTATGGGGTGCCTACCCTATGCCAGGCTCTGTTTCAAGTGCTGGAGAGGTACTGACTCATTTAATCTGCCCACAACCCTGTGAGACTCTTCTGCTCCTCCCATTTTGCAGGTGAGAAAATTCAAGGTGCAGAGAGATAAAGTAATGTGCACAGCACCACACACAGGTGTGCACAGGTGCACAGGGAAAGTGGCAGAGCTGGGGTTCACACCTAGGCAGTTGGCTCCGAGCACGCCCCGTTAACTATATGCTGAGCTGTTGTTTGATCTGGGTGATTCTAACTGCATAGAAAGCTGAGGTGTATTTTCCCAAGCATCTTGTCTTCCCTCATGTGCCACCCGTCCACCACACGCAGCCTCCCAGGCTTTCTCGAGTTCAGGTTTACACCTGCATGGCATTGCTCAGCACGCAAGTACACGCAGACACACACAGGCACATGCTCCAAGGTGAACACGGCACCGCCCCTCACCCCCAGGAAACCAAGGGAATCGATTCAGTCAAACGCCACGGACAGATCATGAGACACCGGTTCTTAAAAATAATAAGGCTTTTCCAAAAGAAGCCAGTACATACAAGTAGCAGCTGGAGCCAAACGACATCTGAGCACTACAGCCAGTAAATTAATTTCACGTGCAAAAAAAAACCCGGTTGGCCCTGAGTTAATAAAGATCCCGCCGACATAAAGATCTCATTACGAAACAGACTTCCCTGGCAAGGGTCTCCTTTGCTGAAGCTGTTTTGGATTCGAGCTTCTCCTGGATGCCCAACAAAGATTCCACATCAAATGCAGAAAAGATGGAGCGTCTAGACATCCCCCTGCATGTAGAAACCACACAGCCTCACCTCAGGCGCACAGAAATGCGCCCTGTATAGCGTTCACCCCACTCCCAGCCGCTAGCAGCTGACAAAACCGGGGAAGCGCCCACCTTCCTGCACAAAGAAGGGCCTCGGCTGTTCTGATTCAGACACAATATTCGGGCTTGTAGGAATCGGTTACTGAGCTTCTAGAAGATCCTGAGGGTTCTTAAGGAAAACTAAAGGGGGGAAGGTTTTGTTGTAGAGCCAGCAGTCCCCTGGAAGAAGTGGAGACGCATAACGACTCCTTGATGAAATGCAGACTGCTCCAAACCCAACTTGGTAGTAATTCAGCCAGGGCTGAGCCCACGTCTCCCTTTGGCATGGCCAGAAGAGAAAGGGCTCAGTAAGGACGCAGGTAATGTAAACAGGAAGGGGAGTGGAGTGCTAGGTAATTTCATTGATAACAGTATTTATTCCGTGTTCATAAATATTTATCCAGCACCTACTCTGGGGCAGGCACTCCCTAGGAGCTGGGTGCAACAGAGGCGGCGAAAGTAGGTGAGCATCCTATGCAAAACCAGACAAGGCCCCCAAGAAAACACAGGACCAACTCCAGACCGCAGGCTAGCCCTGCCCACCTCTCCATCCTCATCCTCTACCACCCTCACTGGGCCACAGGGCTCAGCTGCCTTTGGGACACAGCCCAGCACCTCTCTGCTTTCTGTGCCTTCCCCCCTGAGGGAGGCCCTTCTCCCGGCCTCTGTTCAGCTGGCTGTTCACACTTCCGTTCTCAGCTCAGATATCACCTCCTCAGGGGCCCACCCCGCACCTATCGAAACTCACCCGCTCTCCCTCCCTGCCATGAGATGACACGTTTACCCTGTTTACTTCCTTCACGTAACTTTCTAACGTTTTGTTCACGCGTTTTTACTACTGTCTCTTGAGCTAGATTGCCAGCAACGTGAGGACAGGAAACTTAACTGTCTCATAAGCCACTAAAAACCCAGCGCGCAGAGAGTGCCCGGCAGGTGGTCAGCATCCAGAAGGTTTCTTAAAACTGTGAAAGAAACACTGAGGTTCTGAGATAAACTTTGGGGTAGGGAGGCCTACAGAGGGGTTGGGGGAAAGCTGGCTCTGAGAAGGTGACAGGTAAGCTGAGACTAAAGGATGATGAGGTTCCCCAGGCACTTGCGAGAAAAAAGCTCCCCAGGCAGAGGAGAAGACATTCCAAGTCCCCAAGACGGGAAAGCCTTGTGTCGGAGGAATTGGAGGAAGGGCATCGCGGCTAAGATACAGATGACAGCGTGTGTGGCTGGAGAAAAAGGCAGGGATGTGTGAAGGAAGGCAGCAGGAAGGCTCCAAAGGGTGTAAAGCAGGTGTGGGACTGCTTTATTTATTTAAAAATTGATATCTGAAAGAGATCACTATGAGGAGAAAAACCAGACGACCTTGCGATGGCAAAATGACCTTTTAGATACAACACCAAAGGCACGACCCGTGAAAGAAATAATTGTTAAGGTGGACTGATTTAAAATTTAAAATTTCTACTCTGTGCAAGAGGCAGTCAAAAGAATGAGAAGACAAGCCACAGAGTGGGAGAAAATATCTGCAAAAGACACATCTGATAAAGGACTGTTATGCAAAATATATTAAGTACTCTTAAAACTCAACAATAGGGCTTCCCTGGTGGCACAGTGGTTGAGAGTCTGCCTGCCGATGCAGGGGACACGGGATCGAGCCCCAGTCCGAGAAGATCCCACATGCCGCGGAGCGGCTGGGCCCGTGAGCCATGGCCGCTGAGCCTGCGCGTCCGGAGCCTGTGCTCCGCAACGGGAGAGGCCACGGCGGTGGGAGGCCCGCGTACCAAAAAAAAAAAACCATAATGACTTCAAACCCACAAAGATGGCTATAATTTTCAAAATTTAATTGAAAAAATAATAATAACGATTGTTGATGAGGATGTGGAGAAATTGAAACCCTTGTACTTCGCTGCTGGGAATATGAAATGGTGCAGCCACTGTACAGAAAACTTAAACATAGAATTATCTTGTGACCCAGCAATTTCACTCCTAGGTATATACCCAAAATAATTGAAAACATGTACTCATATAAACATATGGACACGTGTGGTCATAATAGCACTATTCACATTACGCAAAAGGTGAAAAACAACCCAAATGTCCATTGGGAACAGATGAATGGATAAACGAATTGTGACATATACACCCAAAGGAATATTATTCAGCCATAAAACAGACTGAAGGACTGATACACTCGACATGTATGAACCTCAAAACATTATACTCAGTAAAAGAAGCCAGACATAAACAAATCACACATTGTGTTTCCATTTATATCAAACGTCCAGAACAGGTAAATCCACAGGGATAAAACTCTGGTCGGCAGTTGCTGGGGCTGGGAATGGGGAGGAATGGTTTGTTTTGCTGTATGCAAATGTCTCGGCGCTGCATAGCAGTGGTGGCTGCACAGCCCTGAAAATGCACTGAGTGTCACCAAACTGTTTAAAACGGTTAATTTTATGCTTTGGAAATTACACCTCAGTAAATGAATTGAAAAACAAAACAAAAAATAGCAACTAGGTTTAGGGATTGAGCAGTGGGTGGATATAGGTGCTGCTTTCTGAGGTGGGGAAGACTGGGGGAAAGTGTTTGGGGATAAAGATTAAGAGTTTAAGTATTGGACATGTTACCCTGAGAAGCCCATGAGTCTGAAGAGCGTTTCCAGGGAAACATTTGGAGATGAGAGTCCAGAACTCAGATGGGAGATCTTAGCTAGAGATAAAAATATGTACATCAGTTTATACATAAAAAAAAATTTTAAACCAAAGATACACATGAGATCAGCTGGGACCACAGTATAGAAGAGAAGAGGATCCAGTATTAAATTCCTGAAAAAGGCCAACAGTTAGTGGCTGCATAAAAGAAGATGCAGCAGCACGGGAGGCCGGAAGACACAGAGGTGAAAAGGAACCTTAGTGAGAGAGGGAATGTGGTGCCATACAGTGGGACAGAATGGACAAGAGAGGCCAACTGTGCTGATGCACCGAGAGAGACAGACAGAGATGAAACTAGGAAAAAAAACCCAAGTGTGGCAACGTGGCAGCCACCGGGAGGGGCAGGAACAGAAGTGAGTCGCTAGGAGTTAAAAAAAAGAAAATGGAAGTAAAGATACGTGTAGACAATTCTATGTGAGCTTTTCTAAGCTCCTACCCCTTTTAAGGGGATTTAAAAAATAAGGAAATGACCGGGGGAGATATGAGGTCAAGAAGGACACTTTCAAAAATATGGGAGCTGGGAATTCCCTGGCGGTCCAGTGGTTAGAACTCAGCGCTTTCACTGCCAGGGCCTGGGTTCAATCTCTGGTCAGGGAACGAAGATCCCACAAGCTGTGTAGCTTGGCCAAAAAATATACATATATATGTATATATAAATATATATGTATGGGAGCTATTACAGCCTATTGAGAAACCAACCTGGACCACTCAGTCAAGAAGGGGAGATAAGAAATGCAGGGAAGGGGGGCTGCATGAATGTGAACAAGCACAGTCCTTGAGAAGAAGTTTACAAAGAAGGGGAAGAGGACAGAGGAAAAGGAGGGGCTAACCTAAGCAGGTAGATTTGTAGAGCGTTGGAGGTGAAACGCTGAGGGCATTTCTGACCAACCGCTTCTATCTTCTTGATGAAAGAGGAAGCAAGGTCCTAGGGCACCTCCAGGCAGCCCAGGCAGTTTGAGCGGGATGGACAAGACCTCAGATGGTAAGTGAGGCGTAGAGGCAAACACGGCCGCTAGAGAAACAGATGAATAATAACAACTTGCATTTTATAAAGCCTCCATCCTATTTGATTTCCACAGGAACCTCAGAAAGCAGCAGGTTTTAGAAGCCCATTTCACAGGCAAAAGAACTCAGAAGGGCTAGAATGAGAACATAAACGCGAGCTTTCTAGATGAAGTCTAAGCTCTTCACTGTCCAGAGTAAACTTGCGCAGAGCCTCCGTTTCTTCCAACAGTCAGCATGGCCATTACAGCTGTCACGTTCAAAGCCCTTCCCTAAGGGCCACACCACCAGACCTTCGCCGCCTCTGGTACAGATGTATGGGAGGAAAACCAGAACTCCTCAAAAATGCTCGCATAAACTCAAGTCAACCCTCTCCTCTCTTTGCCAACAAGCCACCTCATGAGGGTGGACGCCACTCTGCACGCCGCCGGCTTCCAAACGCGGAACCCAGCATCCATCAGCAACGCTCACGGCTCTGCTCCCCGTCCAAATCCAACGCTGAGAAAAACAGATCAGTGAATTACCCTGAAGGAGATTGTCCATATGGAGCCAAAAACTCAACCCAAACCAAACAAAGCCAAAAACAGAAACAACACAGAAACAGAAGCCTACAGAGCAGGACCTATCAGGGTTTGTCTAGCATTGTACTGCAGAGGAAGCGGATCTGAGTCTGCGAGAAGCCAGTACTGCTCTCCAGTGATACATACTCTGTAATGGGACAGGAGCCCATTGTCATGCCCATGATAACCTGGCTGAGCTCTTCCTTAAAATTCTTCTCCCATGGCTTGAATGCCAAGCTCAACAAGCAACCTTCTCTTTCCTAATTATATTGTTTTGGCACCTTCAAACCTCCATTTGGAGGGCCCCAACGGATCCCATTAGTTATTTCACTGTAAAGGTAGAGCCCCGACTAGCACTTTAAAATATGTCTGGAAAGAGTGAGAAAAAAAAAAGAAAAGAAAACCAGATCACAGGGTTTTGTTGTTGTTGTTTAACTAGAAAAAGGATCCCATGCTAATGAGTTAAATCCTGTTTCTCGCTGCTAGCACATGTCGGGAGTCTAGCAGTATTGACATGCTGGTGAAAGTCTGCTCTGACTTACAGAAATTCCAGAGATTTCAGGGGGAAAGGTACATCTGAACCTGCAAAATGAAGCAAGACAGCTCCGTGGTGAGATGGACATCAGCCCTTCACCTCCTTCAGATCTTTGCTCAAATGTCATTCCTTTCAACAAGGCTCAGGCTGATCACCCAGTTTTAAATTGCACACCACCCCACCCCAGCTGCCAGGCCCCCTCACCCTGCTTCTTTTAAATAGCACTTACACCTTCCAATATACTGTATAATTTATTATTTCATTCACTGGTGTATCCCAAGTCCTTGGAACATGGTAGGTGCTCAATAAATATGTATTGAGTGAATGAATGAATGAACAAAATAAAATAGCTTCCTCAAGTTTCATGAGTGTCTCAGCTTCTGTTCCTTTGGACACTTTTATTGGAATGGGGGGTCTTGTCCTAATCGTGAAGGAGGAACCCAAAATTTACTGATCACACAGACGTGTCAGTAAAAAATCTGGCCATGCACTCCAGTACATGAATAATTTATTCACATCTTTGGTTAATTCTATATGTGTTACTACATGTGTAATGCACCATGCATATTTTTAACTACCCAACATTTGTAAATTAAATATAAAGTAAAATAAATACTCATAGTTTACATTTTCTTTGAGTACCAAAATGAAGCAGCTTCTACTAGAGATTAGACACTAGACACTACCCTACACGGTAAATGAGTATCATGTGCCAAACACATGCACGGGTCACGGTTACCACACTAATCCCCCACATCCATTAGTATTCCCATTTAATGGCTGGGAAAACTGAGGCTCAGGTAAATTAAGTAACTTGGTCCGTGTCACCAAGTGGCAGAGCTAGGATAAAAAGCTAGGGGAGCCTAACGCCACACCCCATGGGCTGCAGGGTTGGCACAGAGACCCCCACCCTGGAGGTAGCAAGTCAAAGGGAAGCAAATCAGGAGTACCCAGCATTCATCCCCAACTCACTTTCCACCCAGGTGGACACAGCCAACATGACGGGATCCCCAGCTGGATCCCAGAACAAGCCATCGGCCAGTCCAGACAGAGACCATTTGAATACCCTGCAGACCCACATACCCTTCAAGGCTCTCCACGCTCATGCAAGCACCAGAATCTAAAAATTCCCAAGATCTAGGCAGCAGGAGTGATCAAATTAAAGACTGAGCTATGTCAAAAGCATCTATTCCCAAGGCAACATTTTGTCCCAGTTTGATAGGAACGGTCTCCATTTAGTAATCAATACACACCCCTTCCACTCTCAAAATTTTATCACATCTCCCTTTACTCTCAAAAGTGCCCTGGTTTGGACAATAAATTATATGGTCACCCAGTCTATACTCTGGCTCAGTGCACACAAGACTGCTCTGATTAGAACAGAAAACGCTGTGGTTTCTGATATTCAGAGAGCACCCCACCTCCTCACCCCACCCTGAGGTCAAAGCAGCAGGCTTGCCATTAGCAGTGACCAACCCCCAGCAACCCGGTTGCCCCTGCATGGAATTCCCACCCGGAACCCCGGGCGCTGTGAGCTGGCTGGGCCTGCTGTTCCATAGATCACCCCTACATCGGACGCCTCACCTGGCCTCCAGCCCCCGTCACGTCTCACCACGATAGGAAAGCATCATCACAGACATTAATGGAAGGTTTGCCTGGGGCACTGACACAGGCGATCAGAGCCTCGTTGTATTAGTCAAGTTCACTTGACGAACAGAACCAGACAACCAGTCACCTGCTTGGAGCCCTGTAGGTGACACCACACCTGGGAAACAATAAGGAAAGGGATGTGTTGGGTCAGCCAGGGTCAGCTCCACCTGCAATGGGGCCTCCATCATGGGAATCTTCCCTGGTATCATCAGGTGGCTCAGGTGTTCTTCCTGGCGTCCCTTTCCAGCCAACATGGATCCTGAAGGCCCATGATTTGCTCCAGCCCCCTCCCACTGTCAGCCCCTCCCCGCTGGCCATGCCTTTGCTACAAAGGCCAGCCATCAAGACCCACCCCTGGGAAGTGAGCTGGAGCCTCGTGCTCCTGGGCAAGCAGAAGGGCCTGGAATCCCACCCAAGTGGGCCAGACAGGACCAAACGGTCCACAGTGAGGTACACCTGCCTGGAGGCTACAGTTTCCCCAGCCAAAAATTAACATCACTCACTGTCAGAAGCACCCCTAGACCTTTTCCAAATTACCTGGGGCCTAAGAAGGGCCAAGATCCACGTTCAAGCCTTTTTTATTTTCTCTGCCTCTTGGCTGTGACCTCTGTGCTGAGACAGCTGCGGCAGAGGCGGTGTGGGGGGTTGGAGGTGGGGCAGCTAGACAAATAAAGGGATTTCTGTCCCTTTCTGAGTCTGCTTGCGGGGGAGGGGGCACAGAGTTGATTCTCGACTCTAGCAAGAGTGGATTCCCCTCCTCAAAGCACAAGTCCTGAGCCAGGGAAAACAGAATGATCTAAGATCAAACTTTATCTGGCATGGTAATTCTTTTTTTTTAATTTTTTTTATTGTGGTAAAAGTCACATAATATAAAGCCTACTATTTTAACCATATTTAACTGTGCACTTCAGCGGCACTAAGTACATTCACGTTGCTGTGCAACTCATCATCACCAGCCCCTGAATTCGTTACCTTCCTCAACGGAAACTCGTCTGCATTAAACACTAACTCCCCATTTCCCCTCCCCACCCGTCCACCCTCCTGCCCCTGGCATCTGCCAATGTACTTTCTGACTCTATGAATTTGACTGTTCTAGGTACCTGGTGTAAGTAGAAGCAAACAGTATTTGTCTGTACCTACTGTATATTGGAATGGCATGATAATTCTTAAAACTGTAGGAAACTTTTCCATGGTAAAAGAAAAAAAAAAAAGCCTAGTCTTTGTTCTTGGTGTGGCTGGTCCCCCCCCACCTCACCCACCCCGGCAGAATGGAGGCTCTGCCTCTCATTAGCTGTGGGGTCTTGGGCAAAGCTGTACCCTCTGTAGGCCTGGGTTTCCCCATATGTGTGCTCGCGATGACTCTGCAAGCCTAACGGGGGCTGCTGCCCAGGGAAGAGTGACCCCCGGCTTCCTATCAGGGGGACAGCCTGTTTAATCCCACCTGGATTTGCTTCAGTGCCTGGGGGAGAGTGAGGATGGTGGTAGCTTTCTCTGTGGTTCCTTAGCAGCCTAGACCAGGCCTCAAACTTTTCCTCTTAGATCAGAAAGAGCCCGCTCACTGGCAGGCAGTCCCCAGGGACTCAAGGATCCAGACTTGATAGAACTGATCTGGACGGTTTTAGAGGGCAATGCAGGCCCAGCTGAGATGCTCGGTTTATCTCTGTGTCCTGGCCTCGGGCTCACCTGTGAGGGTCTCCAAGATCAGCTGCTGCATCCCCCTGAACAGCATTAAAGTAAACAGTGGGTGATGGGGAAGGGATGCTCTCCAGGAAACCCACTGGCTTCACCCCTGACCCTGAACGGTTTGCATTTGGAGGGTCCCTGTGCCAGCAGTGTTCATGCCCACCCTGGGTGGCTTGGGTACCTGCACTGACACTATCCTAGCAGACAGGATGTGCAGCAGCTCCCGGGCATGGCGAGTTTTGCCCACGAGCAGAAGGAGGAGGTGGGTGCCAGGGAGAGCCTCAGGCCACAGGCTCTCTGACCCCCCAGGCTGTGGACTCTTTGAGAAACCGAATCATCCCATCCTGCAACCATCCCTCAACCAACACTAAACGGTGCGAATCCCTTCACTGATTTTTCTTTACCAAATGCCTTGGCTCACATGTGGGTCCAAAGAGGGCCCACTATCTATGATCTTAATTTTTAAAAGCTGAGGGTGTTGCTCCTGGATTTCCTCTCAGCCTAGGGTAGAAAATAAGAAAAACAGGAATGGAAAAATCTTCGAAGAGAAGATTTGAGACTTGTGATTCACCATGTAATCTATCAGAAGGTAGCCATCCCCACGCCTCGGCGGTTCAGTCCGTGCACTAGTAAATGCTCGGGGGTGGAGGGTAAAGACAGCAAACCCAGGCTCAGGATTCCCAGGAATAACCAGCCATCAGCCACTGGCCTGTCCCAGCCAATGGAAGAAGTGGTCCTCAGGCCTCCCCTCAGCCCCACTGAAGCTGCCCAGGTACTGAAAACCTAAAAGAATGCATCCCCCAGGCGTTAACCAACACCTTCAGCAAGCATTTGTCCTCTCCTCCCTCAAGAAGTTTATGGACACAGAAGAAATAAATTGAAAACAGTTATTAACATTAAACAACAATATGATCAATATCAAATTATAACAGTACAACACCTTCAGCAAGTATCTGTCATCTCCTCCCTCAAGAGGTTCATAGAGGGACTTCCCTGGTGGCCCAGTGGTTAAGAATCCACCTGCCAATGCAAGGGACATGGGTTCAAGCCCTGGTCTGGGAAGATCCCACATGCCAGGAAGCAACTAAGCCTGCGAGCCACAACTACTGAGCCCGTGTGCCACAACTACTGAAGCTCTTGCGCCTAGAGCCTGTGCTCCACAACAAAGAGAAGCCACTGCAACGAAAAGCCCACGCTCAGCAACAAAGAGTAGCCCCCGCTTGCCGCAACTAGAGAAAAGCGCGCACACGGCAACAAAGACCCAACCAACGCAGCCAAAAATTAATTAATTTTTTAAAAATTCATAGACACGGAAGAAATAAATTGAAAACAGTTATTAACATTAAACAACAATATGATCAATATCAAATAATAATAGTAGCTACTAATCTACCCTTTGAGATTAAAAGATTAATTTCATTCTATTGATAAGAAAACTTTATAACTAACATTCATTGGATGCTAATTATAAGTCAGACATATTCTATGTATGATCATCTCACACATAAACCTCATGGCATCATTTGTGGTATGTTCTACTATCAAGTTCATTTTACAAAAGAGGACACTGGAGCCCAGAGAGGTTAAGAAACTTGCCCAAGGTCACACAGCTCATAGGTGGTAGAGTTCACATTTGAACCCAAGCCATCTGACTCAGCCTCTACATTTTACTGCCTCAGGTAAAGGTCAGAAGGTGTAAATGGTTTCCCGTTCACATAGCTGCTACGCTGGGGCCCAGACTGCACCCCAGGCCCTTGGACTTTTAACCTCATGGACAAGTGCGGTATCCACAGTGCATCCTGGACACAGAAGCCCTGGGTGGTGCGTGGTGAGGAGCAGGTTGTGCTGCATCCCCAACAGGATGGACACCCGCCAGCCTCAGGCCCTGCAACGTTCTCCATTAGGCGCTTTGGAGACTTGGAGTCCAGAGGTGGGAACAGCTGGGCTGGCGCTGCATCTCTGACAACCAACATATCAGGAAAAGCCCGCTACCCACCCTGCACTCCTGGTCTCAACCCAGTCCAGCCCTTTCATGAAAAACCACAATCCCGTCTCTCTCCCAATTCCTCAACCCAGAGCACTGTCTGCCGTCTCCTCTCATCCCTCACACCTTCACAGGGGCTGTGGGACGTGAATCACTTCCCTCTGTCAAGGTTATATTTTCTTGTTTTAAAAAGAGCACCTATTCTTCTTATTATTCTGAGGATGAAAAAAATTTGCCTCTTTTTTTGGCTTAGAAGGTAGTTGAATTTTTCAATATATTCATGCAAACGAGATATTTCATCTCATGGATTTTATCCCAGTTCTGTCTATGCACATTTTAAATAAATTAAGATGAAATAAATCCATTTTATTATATTACCCAGTGCCATCTCCATGAAATAATGCCCATATTTGTATTTCCTAAGGAATGTTGACGTGGCTAAAAATGTTGCAGCAAGTGTAATCTTTGAGGATTGTGCTGCCAGAAAAAAAATAAATCTAGGCCTTTGTTTAGAGCCTAGAGTGGCACCACTTTTGATTGAAATGGCTTGAAATATCCATCCCCAAAACACGGACGAGGCAGTAAAGTATACAGAATTGATCACCATTGGCTCAGACACAAAAGTGGTGTGTCTTCCTTTGTTTTCTTAACATCTGTTCTCTCCCTCCCAGCATAAACCACCCCACAGAAATAAATTACGCAGGCTCCCTTTTTCCTGGAAGGAGAGGTGAGGGTTTGCAGGGGCTGGTCCTCAGGTGCCCCGGGCTCTCCCCACTACCCATGCAGCAGCCATGGAGTCTCCAGGCCATCTCTTCCTGGCTCCCCTCAGTACTGGCGCTGACCACAAAAACTCCAGCCCCTCCACTTTCTACTTCCTTCATGAAAGGAAGGGCCCCGTGTGGATCCTGGGAGAAGAAACCTTACTCTCTTAGCATCTTATTTCCTTTGAAAGGCAGGTGGACAAGCATTGGCGACCACCGTGAAGTCAGCATTGCTGCCAAGCCAATCTCTGAAGCCGGCTGGCACTCAGGGACAAGAAGGGCTCCCTTTCGTCCAGGAGGTAAACTGGGATCACAAAGAACGGATGAGACTGAGTGACAGCCCAAACAAACAAAAAAACAGCGTGAGGGTGGGCGACTGTGGGCTGCAATCTAAAGCCCTGGCCCACACACAGAACAGGGAGATCAGCTCGGTGCCCTGTGACTACCTAGAGGGGTGGGACAGGGAGGGTGGGAGGGAGACGCAAGAGGGAGGGGATATGGGGATGTGTGTATACATATAGCTGATTCACTTTGTTATAAAGCAGAAACTAACACACCATTGTAAAGCAGTTATACTCCAATAAAGATGTTAAAAAAATAAATTAATTAAAAAATAATAATAATAAAGCCCTGGCCCAGCTCTCCCACTCTTCCTCCTTCTTCTCGACCACGCCTGACATTTTTCACTCTCCGCCTGGTATTACACGCAACATATGCTGGATGGATGGACAGGAAAACAGTTTATTCAATTGTACCCGGATCCTTCTAAACAACCACTCCGGGTACAGTAAACAACGGTAATAATTGCTGGCCCTCTACACAACAGGCAGGGGCCTCGCCCATTAGCACACCTGTGATACATCAGCCCTCAAGGCCAAAACAAAGGTTCCCATGTGCCTGAGCGTCACAGCTAAGGAACTTTGGCTCTTACTGTGACTGTGCTTGTGGGTATGATTCCCATGCTTTCTGGCAAAAATAAGACGCCTCATCAGAGCAGCCTGCCAGGTTCCCCAGCAAGAACCCAACACAAATGTACAGCAGCCTCCCTATTAGGAGCCTGTTTCCCATCTCGGGAGACTCCAGAACAGGCAAGCGCTTGTGCCTGCCAGAGTCTCCAACAGCTGGAAAGATACACACAACGGAGCAGAAAAAAGTTTCCCTTGCAGGGGCAGGTATTGTACCAGGCACTGATTGTGATACTGACCAGGGTTCTTGGCCTTCCCCAACCAACAGAAATTGATTAGAGGCCAGACAAGAAATTCAGGCAAGGTTTTACTGGGGCCCCTGCTGCAGCAGGGGGGAGCGAAAACAAGTAACAAGTTCCCTTGTTCACTTGCTCCCCAAGGCGGGGCGAGCTGGTACCTTATAGGGAGTGAGGGTAGGGATGTGTCCAGGGGTCGGGCCAGAGGGGTGGCAGAGGTGTTTTGCCCACCCCTTTGGTGGTGCTGAGTGCAGGGGGCACGCTCAGCACCCTGCTTTTGCTCCCACCCTGTTTTTACTGCTGGCTCTTCAGAAGTGACAGTTGGGGTTTTCTGTTCTTTTTGCATCTTGTTGCCCAGAATTTGCCCCAACATGCACGCAGTTATTTTTAGTCCCTTATAGTTTCTTTGTATTTTGTTGCTCAAGGAGAGGTTTGTCCAGGTGCAAGCACTGCAGCACTGCAGCTCAGGGTCCCAGGTCCCAGCCTGTCTCAGTTGAAGAAAAGGCCTCCAGACCCTTTTGTGGGCACATTCATCAAGGCGACCTGTACTTCCTGTTCCCGGGGACTTTCTCAGGGAGGCCTGATAGCAAATCCCCAAACCTCCAGTGTCTGCAGGCCCAAGTGATATTCTGGGCTGGCTCCTCTCTCCACTGCTATTAGTGTCAATTAAGTTCAGCCTGACAGGCCACCTCTGACAAAATGCTGTAGGCGCAAGGACATAAACAACGCCAAAGCCTTTGGAGTTGATATATGGTTGCATTTAATAAACATTTGTTTGCATATTTTTTATCATGCTAATGCATATAATTACTTTAATTTATGTCATCAGGCTAGGATTCTGTTCTGATCTATACGTCACTTGAATGTTTAGCATTTTGCACACATTGGCAATTTGAAGAAAGGGAAGGATCAGCCCCTCCTACAAGAACTCGGAGCAACCTTCCACAGTTGAAAGCATCCTTGTAGCAGCTAGACACAGGTCTGCAGCTGGGGGTCCCGGCTGAGCGCACCCAGGAGGGTGGATAGCCTTTCCACCTCCCAGAAACCCTTCTCCGGAAAACACACATTTTTACTTCCCTGTAATCTCCCCGAACGGAGGCCTCTGAGCACTTACCCCAGCACAATGTCCAACACACAGTTGTGGGGGAAAAAAGTTTTAATCATAGTTTTACTAATTATAAAAGTAATACACGTTTATTTTAGAAAATTTGAAAAACATAGACCACAAAGAGATTGGCTGAAGTTGATGAGCTAAACCTCTATTCTCAAAATACTTAGGGAAAAAAAATTATATATATATATATATATATATATATATATATATCTCCATCCTTCTAAACTGCACTGGATACAGGAAGGGATATTCTTGGTAGATCAGAAGGCATGAGAATTCCCTGAAATGTAAAAAAAGGATAGAATCTGATAAGGAAAATATATGCTTAGAAAAGAACCACAGCAAATGGTGCAAGGGTGACAGGGATGTGTCAAGCTTGGGGCTGGGTCGGGGGTGGGGTGGTGGGCACCCCTGGAGCACCTACAGAGCATTGGTTGAGAACTGCACTAAGAGAGGTCAAGCGGGTCACCCTTAACCACTTCCTTCCCATGGCCAATATGTCAAGCATCACTCTGGATAGACACTAGCCTGCAGGAGAGGCAATGTTCTTGACTACCTCCTCCAGAGAAGCAGGACTGTGCCTGGGTAACCAGAGCCTTCACTCAGTAGCATGGGCCAGCCGCTTCTCATCCACACAATACATGGGGGCAAGCTACAGAAAAAGATGAAAAATTAACTGAAGCGCCAGGCCTGAGACTTCTGCCCCCACCCAGAGACACCATGCAGCCAGAAGCGCTGGAGAGGGGGATCACATCATAACAGCCGTACCAGACCAACAAGTAATCTCCTTCCACATGGCGCCTGAGGGTCCCCTTCCTCACTCAGAGATACCATGAAGCCAGAAGACCTCTGGCAAAAGGGACCCTGCCACAACCATCACATGGCCCAGGACACATTTTCCATCCCCCACAGGCAGGGGGCAACCTGCCACACAGCACCCATCCTGGGAAGTGTTCTTTGTCTCTGGGGAAGATCCTCTCCCAGCAAGATTTACCAGATGGTCCAGCCTGGGGAAGCTTCTTCTCATTCAAAGAGCACCAGTGGAGACCCATGGGAGCCCCTATGGGAGGAGATAAATCAAGCAGAGCAAAATAACACCATATAGGCTCTGAAAATCAGACTGACATTGAAACTGTAGCCCACAAAAGTTGGCCAGAGCCTGCATGCCAAGCCTAAACAAGGTGACTGCCTGCTAAAATGTTTAGGATATAATAATCCAAAGACATCCATTAGAAAAAAATCTCAGTAAAGAAATATAACTTATTAAAAAGAACTAAATGGAAATTATAGAAATGAAAAAGTTAATAATGGAATTTTAAAATTTGCTGGATAGGCTCAATATTGAATGGAAATGACAGAGAATAAAATCAATAAACTCGAGGACAGACCAAGAGAATTTGCCCAATCTGAACAACAGGCAGAAAATAGATTGAAAAAAATGAACAGGGATTCAACTATGTGTGGACAAAAGCAAAAGATGCAAGATTTGTATAACTGGAAGAGGAGAAAGAGAGTAGGGCTGAAAGAGTATTCAAAGAAATACGGCTGAAAATTTCCCAGATTTGGTAAAGTATATAAACCCACAGATTCAAAAAAGTGAGTAAACTTTAAATAAGATAAACGCTCCCCCTCAAAAAAGATCCATGCTAAGACACATTGTAATTAAATTTCAGAAAACTAAAGACAAAGGAAAATCTTAAAAGCAGCAAGAGAAAAACAGCACATTACCTAAGGAGAATACCAAATCAAATGACCAGATTTCTCATCTAAAACCATGCAGTCCAGAAGGAAGCAGCTGAAAGAAAAGAATTCTCAAATGAGAATTCTGTATCCAGCAAAACTATCCTTTGGGAATGAAGGGAAACAAGCAAACAAAAAATCCTCAGACAAAGGAAAAACTAAAAGAATTTATCACTAGCAGACCTACCCATAAAGAATGATTAAATGAAGTTCTTCAAATAGAAAGGAAAAAAATAAAAGGAGATATCATGAAAGATTGAGAAGGAAAAAAGAATAAGGGAAAGAGTAGAAATATGCATAAATACAATAGACTATCCTCCTCCTCATGAGTTTTCTAAATCACATGTGATGATTGAAGCAAATACTATAACATCATCTGCTATCCAAGAAAATATTTAAAGCTGGGGATATTTTTCAAAAGGGAGGACTGAAATATAAGTAAAGTTTCTACACATTACTCAAAATGGTAAAATGTTGCTATTAGTAGACTATGATAAATCACATATTGATATTGTGATTTCCACTGTAACAACTAAGAAAACTATACAAAATGATAACTCAAAAGCACTATAAATAGATCACCAACAAGAACCTACTGTATAGCACATAGAACTATACTCAGTGTTTTGTAATGACCTATAAGGGAAACGAATCTGAAAAAAAAATAGATCTATATGTATGTATAACTGAATCACTTTGCTGTACACCTGAAACTAACACAACATTGTAAATCAGCTATACTTCAATTAAAAAAAAACACTATAACTAAATCAAGATTAAATCTTTTAAAATCTTCAAGTGACCCATAGACAGGCAAGAATGGAGAAACAGAGGAAAAAAATAGAAAACAAAAGAAAAGAAAATGGCACACTTAAGCCCTAACACACCTTAAATGTAAATGACTTAAATATATCAAATAAAGTCAGAGAGTGGATAAAAATAATAACCCAAATAAATGCTGTTTACAAGCAACTCACTTCAAATACAAAGGCATAAGTATGTTAAAAAAATAAGAGGATAGTAAAAATATACCATGATAGTATATTAATTTCTAAAAAGTGGGAGTGGCTATATTAATATCCAGTGAAGTAGACTTCAGTGACAAGAAAATTACTATAGACAAAGAGGGACATTACACAGTGACAAAAGGATCAATTCACCAGGAGGACAAAATAATCCCAAATTTGTGCACAGACAACAAGATTTCAAATACATGAAACAAAAATTGATAGTGCTTAAGAGAAAAGAGAAATAAATAAATACACAATTATAGTTGGGGACTTCAATATGTCTTTGGCAACTGATAAACTACCAGACAAAAAATTAGCAAGGATAGAAAACATCTGAACAACAAAGTAAACGAACAAGTTCTTTCTTACATACAGTAAGTCTGCTACATTCAAACGAGTTCCATTCCGAGAGGGTGTTCGTAAGTCCAATTTGTTTGTAAGTCCAACAAAGTTAGCCTAGGTACCCAACTAACACAATTGGCTATATAGTACTGTACTGTAATAGGTTTATGATACCTTTCACACAAATAATACATAAAAAACAAACACAGGGCTTCCCTGGTGGCGCAGTGGTTGAGAGTCCGCCTGCTCATGCAGGGGACACGGGTTCGTGCCCCGGTCCTGGAAGATCCCACATGCCGCGGAGCGGCTAGGCCCATGAGCCATGGCCATTGAGCCTGCGCGTCCGGAGCCTGTGCTCCACAACGGGAGAGGCCACAACAGTGAGAGGCCCGCGTACCGAAAAAAAAAAAAAAAAACACACAAAAAATAAAGGAAACATATTTAATCTTACAGTACAGTACCTTGAAAAGTACAGCAATACAGTACAACAGCTGGCATCCAGGGGCTGGCGTCCAGTGAACAGGCAAGAAGAGTTATTGACTGGAGGAGGAAGAGGAGGTGGGAATTGGTAGAGCTGAAGGATCATCAGCAATAGGGGATGGAGGGCAAGCTGCAATTTCACTCATGCCTGACGTTGATGGCACAGGTTCTGGTTCCTTGATAGGTTCAATTCTATCTACCCTCTTGAGAAAATGATCCAGTGATGTCTGGGTAGTAGCTCTTTTTTTCTCATCATAGATGACACTGTAGCACTGGGTTGCATTCTGAACGGCTGCTGCAGTCCTCATGTACCATTCAATGTTCGAGTCCTGTGCCTCAAAAACTAACAGTGCCTCCTCAGATAAAGAACATCCCCTTGCCATTTCCTGCATCATGAATCTCTTCGGTTCTTTAGTTACTTCTTCTTCTTCTTGTCTCTCTTCATCCTTCCTCTGGGCCTCCTGTTCCATCAGGTCTTCATTAGTAAGCTCCTCGTGTTGCACAGCAAGGAATTCAATGAAGTCGTCTTCTTGCAGATCTTCTTGCAGATCTTGCAGATCCAGCTTCTCACTGAGGGTCACTAAGTTGCTGAAGATCTCTTTGGACTCCTCATCCACCTTAAATCCATGAAAATCATGAACAAACCACAGGCAAAGTTTCTTCCAAACCCCATTCATGGTGATGGCCATAACCTCACAACAAGCAAAGTCAATGTTTTTTATGGCCTTGTAGATGTTATAGTTCTTCCAAAATTGTCACAAGGTTGTTCCTGATTCACCACTTGCCTTTACTGCCTGACAAAAAAATGTGATGTAAATAATATTTCTTGAAAGTAGCAGATGTACTACTTTGATGTTGGAATGAAAGTCGCCCATGAATGGGGGGTGGCTCAGAGCACTGCTGAGCAGCAAAAGAATGTTGAATGGGACATACTTCTCCAAGCAATATTTCTCTACCACTGCGATAAAGTGGTGGAAAAACCAGTCCTGATAAGTGGCCTGTGTAACCTAGGCTTTGGGGTTACTCTTCCACACAACAGGAAGAGAGCCCTTGGCTATGTTTTTAAGGGCCCTTGGGTTCTCTGAATGATAAACAAATAGAGCCTTTGGCTTCATATTGCCAGAAGCACTGCCACCAAACAGCAGAGTTAGCCTATCCTTTGCTGCTTTATACTCTGGCATCAATTACTCCTCCTTACTGATATAACTTTGGTCTGGCATCCGCTTCCAGTACAGACCTGTCTCATCCACTTTAAAAAGCGGCTCGGGTAAATACGTGCCTTCATCAATAATTTCTCAAAGCATTTCAGGAAATTCTCAGGCAGATACCGTATCTGCACTTGCTGCCTCACCACTTACTTTTATGTTGTAAAGGTTGAATCTAGCCTTGAACCGATTAAACCAGCCATGGCTGGCATTAAAAGATGCGCCCTCTGATTCTTCACTGTGTTTCTTCTTCAAGTCTTCATAAAGGCTTTTATCTTTCTCTTGCATCAGCATTAAGCTGAGCGGGACTCGATGCTGCTGCTGATCCTGCATCCACACACTGAGAAGTTTCTCCATCTCCTCCATCATTTCCCACACTTCTTGGATATTACTGTCGACATCATTGGCACAGCAGACTTCACATGTTCCACGATCTTGTCCTGTTCTTTAGAATCATGCCGATGGCTGAACAATTCATGTTATAAGAACAAGCGACGTCTACCATCTTTTCGCCTCACTCCACTCTCTCAATTATTTTCACTTTTGTTTCCATCGTTATCGCTTTGCGCGTCTTAGCAGTACCAGCTACATCACTGCTGCTTTTACGCTTGCATCGGAACACCCTGGGCTTGAAATAAAGATACTGTACTACCGTACCCTATACATTACTATAAAGTACACAAAAGCACAACCACTGTAGAGGATGCACACACGTGACAATGTACGCAAGATATGTGAACTAACTTACGTGATTGGACATGCGAACACACGTTTGCATCTTTGAAAGTTTACAACTTGAAGGTTTGTATGTAGGGGACTTACTGTATATAAAATACTCCACACAACAACAGCGGCATATACATTTTTTCAAAGGGCTCATGGAATATTCACCATAAACCAAATGATGGGACCATAAAACAAACCTCAACACATATAAAACAATTTATGTTATACAAAGTATGTTTTCTGACCATATCAGAATCAAACTAGAAATCAAATAATGAAAAAGGAAGACACAAATTCCATACAATCTACTCCAGAAAAAAAGAATAAGAGGAAACACTTCCAAACTCATTTTACAAGGCCAGTATTACCCTTCTACCAAAAACCAGACAAAATAGTAAAAAAAAAAAAAGAAAAGAAAGAAAGAGAAAATTACAGACTAACAAACTTAGACACAAAAATGCTCAACAAAATATTAGCAAATCAAATCTAGCAATGTATTAAAATAATTACCCACCATGACAAAATGAAATCTGTTCCAGATATGTAAAGCTGGTTCACCATTCAAAAATCAGTCAGCGTAATCAACCATATCAATAAGCTAAAGAAGAAAAACTGTGTGATCATATCAATCAAAGAAAAACATTTGACAAAATATAATACCCGTTTAGGATAAAAACTCTCAGCAAGTTAGGACTAGAGGGGAAATATCTCAACTTGATAAATACCATCTACAAAAACACTATAGCTAACATCAAACTTAATGGCAAAAGACTGAGTGCTTTCTCTCTAATATCAAGAACAAGGCAAGAATGTCACTCTCTCCACATTTATTCAATATATTCCTGGGAGTTCTAGCCACCGCAAAAGGAAATGAAAAGAAACAAAAGGCATACAGATTGGAAAGGAAGAAATAAACCATCCTTATTTGAAAATGATATGCTTATCTACAGAGAAAGGGTTTTACAAAAGCATTCCAAGAACAAATAAGTGAGTTTAGTAAGGTCACAGGATAAAAGATCTACACAAAAATCAATTGCATTTCTATATATCAACAATTAACATGTAGAGACCAAAATTTAAAACGCAATACCACATAAAATCACTCCAAGGAAAATGATACATTTAGGTATACATTTACAAAAGATATCCATGATCCAAATGCTGAAAATTACAAAACGCTAGTAATGAAATCAAAGACCTAAATACGTGTAAAGACATACCACATTCATGGATTATAAGACTCAAGATAGCAAAGATATCAATTCCCTCCAAACTGATTTATAGTTTTAATGCAATTTCTATCAATTTATACGGAAAAAATAAATTCTAAAACTTATATGGAAAGGCATAAAACTTAGAATGACTAAAACAATCTTGCAAAAGAATAAAGATAACAAATAAAAGACTAAATAAGGAGTTACTCTGCCTGATAACAAAGCGTACTAGAGAGCTACAGCAACCAAGACAGTGTGTTACTGATGGAGGGGATAGACACACAGATAGAACACAATAGAGAACCTAATAATAGACCCACACAAATATGCACAAATGATGTTTAACACCACCATTCAGTGGTGCTGGAGCAAGTAAAAATTCATAGGCAAAAACCAAGCCCTTCACATCTTAAAAAAAAAAGACTCAAAATATATTACGGACTTAAACATAAAAGATAAAACTTTCAGAAAAAATATAGGAGAAAATTTGGAGGATCTATGGCTAGGCAAGCGTTCTTCGACTTGACACCAAAAGCATGATCATAAAAGGAAAAATTTATATCTTGGACTTCAGAAAAATTTAAAATTTTTGCTCTGCAAAAGCCCATGTGAAGAGGATGAAAAGATATGCTATAGATAGGGAGAAAATACTTTCAAACCATATATCCAACAAAATACTAGTTTCTAGTATATAGAAAGAACTCTCAAAACTCAACAGTAAAAATACAAATAATTGAATTAGAAAATGAGCAAAAGACATAGCATCATTTCACTGAAGAGTACACACAGCTGTCAAATAAGCACACGAAAATTCAGTCAACATCATTAGCCTTTAGGGAAATGTAAATTAAAAGCACAGTGACATATTACTACACACCTATCAAGGTGGACAAAATAAAAAATAGTGGCAATACCAAATGCAAGTGAGGATGCACAGAAACTGGGTCACTCATACATTGCTGATGGGAATACCAAAAGGTAAGCCACTCTGGAAAACTCTTTGGTAGTTTCTTAAAGAACTAAATATGCAACTACCATGTGACCCAACAACTGTACTCATAGGTATTTATCCCAAAGAAAGAAAATTTATGTTCACATAAAAACCTGTACATAAATGTTTATAGCAGATTTATTTGTAATAGCCAACACAGGAAACAGCCCAGATGCCCTTCAATAAATAAATGGTTAAGCAAACTGTGGTACATTCATACCCTAGAATATTACCCAACAGAAAAAAAGGAATGAGTATTGATTACATGCAACACCTCTGATACATCTCTAGGGAATTAAGCTGAGTGAAAAAAGGTCAATCCCAAAGGGTTACATACTAGGTATGTAGTTCCATTTATATAACATTCTTAAATAGCAAAATTATAGAAATGGAGAACAGATTCTTGATTGTCGGGGCTATAGCCAGCCAGCCAGCTGTGGGCATGTGGAAGAGCAGGGTAAGGGATCCTTACAGTGTAGAACTGTTATGTATCTTTTGAGTAGCTCAATGTCAATATCTTGGTTGTTATATTACAATGTAGTTTTACCAGATGTTACTATCGGAGAAACTAGGTAAAGAGTACATGCGATGTCTCTCTTTTATTTCTTACAACTGCATATGAATCTACGATTATCTCAACATTCTTAAGTCATAGCCACTTGGAAAACATTTTGACAGTTTCTTGTAAAGTTCAGCATATAATTACCATATGACCTAGCCATACCTAGAATACCTACTTCAAGGTATTCACCCAAGAGAAATGAAGACATAGGTCTACACACACAAAAAAACTTGTATGTAATTTTTCATGATCACCGGCATTTAGAAACTACCCAACTGTTCATCAACCAGTAGCACATCTATACAATGGAATTCTACTTAGCAATACAAAGGAAGAAGCAATGGACATATTGCAACAACATGGATGAAGCCCAAAAGCCTTGTGCTGAGTGAATGAAGCCAGACTTGAAAGGATACATATTGTATGATTCATTTTATGTCACATTCTGGAAAGGCAAGACTCTACGGATGGAAAATAAATCGGTAGTTCTCAGGGTAAGGGGAGCAGAATGACTGAAAAGGAGCCCAAGGGAATTTTGGGTTAAAAGAAATAATGTATATGTAGATCATGGTGGTATTCACACACTGTCTACACTTGTCAAAATTCATTAAACTGTAAGTCTAAAAAGTGTGAAAAAATTAACTAAGGATCCTAATTATGAGACAATGATGCAGCCAAAAACTACCAAACATTTGAGGAAACCTAGCCAAACAATGAGGGGCACCAAATTCAATAAACAGAAAAATAATGAGTGTAAATTGAGTCAATAGACAAGTAGAAACCAACTTTAAATGTAGTATTAACAAAATACTATTGAAATCTTCAGTGTAACTATGAAAATGGCTATTTCAAACAATCAACTTGAGATCTTGTGAAGAAAAACATAACAGTTAAAATTTAAAAGAAGAAACTCAACAACAGGTTAAATAGAGAATAGACACACGTGAAAAGCAAATTAATGCACTGAAATACTGATTCCCCAGAATAAAACACAGGACAAAAAGATAGCAAAAAAGGAAGGAAGGAAGTGGTGGAGGGAGAAAGGGAGGAAGGAAGGGAGGGATGGTGAGAGATAGACTTTGAAGGTAGATCCAGAAGTCCTGAGATCTTCCTAATTCCAGAGGCAAAACAGAGAGAATGGAATGGAAGAAAAAGGCAGAGAAATAACATGCGAAAAATCTCCTGAAGAAAAATTGAAATGGTCCATAAATACTAAGCAGAATAAAAGAAAAAACTGTAATTAAAATTACATCTGTGAAATTCAGAGAGCCAAGTAAAAGCCCTAAAGTCTCCCAGGGAAAAAAAAAAAAAAAAATGTTACCTGTAAAAGAAAAAGGATCAAAAACAAAACAAAACAAAAAACAACAAGGATCGCACTGGCAACTGATTTCTTTTCAGCAATTCAGAATACTGAAGAGCAACATTATAAAATTTCTGAGAAAATAATTATATTGAACTTACATTTCTATATCCAGCCAAAATATCAGTCAAGCATTTTAAATCATTCAACGACTCGAAGTTTACCACACACAAATCCTTCCTGGAAGAATTACAAGGAGATGTATTGAAGCAAGATAAAATAAAGTAAGACCCAAGACTATTGGAAGATAAAAATAGTGCACAAAGAATTTGGTAAAATTTATAGTTGAGTCTAAATAATCGAAAGAAAATTATACAACAAATGGGGAATAAAACTTCAACAGATAACATACAGGAGGTGGCAGGGGACAGTGGGAGAAGAAGTAGGGAAAAAAATAGTAGGGAGAAGATCTCAACTAAATCTAGAGACAAAAATAAAATCTAATCAATATTTTCAGAGTAAATACAAACAATTTTTTAATGCTTTAACTGCCAAAATATTGGAGAGAAAACATGTATGTAAAATGTGTAGGAAAAGTTGTAGAGGGACAGGCGCTGGTAATGTTGAGTCCCTGTGGGGGAGATACAGGGGAGGACTGAGGGTTGGTCTGAGGGATTTCAGCTTTATCTGTAGTATGCTCATTTTTACGAGAATGTGTTTGTGTACTTTTGTGATGTTTAACAAAATAAAGTAAATAAGTATAAAGCACAGAGAGAATGATAAATGTCATCACTGCCCAGAGATAATAAATTTTAACTCTGTAGTGCTTTCCTATCTAGGCTTATTTACTCACACATACACTATTTAGAGATAAATAGAGATAAAGTTAGAGATAACTTTATATGTATTCACATACAGCAGGGTTTCCTATCTTTTTATAAAATTAAGCCTTTATATTTATTGACGTTTTGCAGTTCTTCCATATATTCATAACATATTTCCATACAAGTAAATAGTCTTCAACAGCATTATTTTTAATGGCTGAATAATATTCCATACTTTACGCACCATGATTTATTTAACAATTTATTGGATCAAGATGCTGGAGGAGTAGGACGTGGAGCTCACCTTCTCCCACAGAAACATTAAAAATACATCTACAGGTGGAACGATTCACAAAGAACAGCTACTGAATACTTACAGAAGGGGTATTCAGACTCCTGAAAACACATGAAAACCTCCATGTAACCAGGTAGGACTAAAGGAAAAGGAAAAGAAGGAATAAAGATAGAGCCTGTGCCCCAGGGAGGGAGCTGTGAAGGAGAAGCTCCTGCACCCAGGGTAGTCTCCTCACTGGCAGGGAGATCAGACTGATGGAGGGGGAGCTTCTGAGCCTAGGAGAGTGCACAGCAACCTGTTTGTGGAAGGCAAAATGGAGAGGGACCTGCACAGAGGGTCAGCACTGCTTCCTTGCACTCCCCAGCCTGAGACACTCCTCTGTCAGTGTGGGTGAGGGCTGAGTGCTGAAGCTCCGGCTTCAGAGGATGGACCCAGGGAGAGGACCAGGGCTGGCTGTGGGGAAACAGCCTGAAGAGGCTGGGCTGTGGCAACTGAGGGTGTACGTGGAAGAAGCCTGGGCCTGCCAGGGAGCCAAGGCTCCATATTCAGGGACACATGAGGAGAGGGGCAGGACTACCATAAGAGCTTCTTCTCCTGTGAGCGCTCCCAGGGAACAGGACACCGCCTACAAGAGCTCCCAGGGCAGGCGCAAGTCGCCACCACCATCATGGGCTCCAGAGGCGGGCACGGGCCGGCACTACCAGACCCACGAGCAGAACCCAGGCCCTGATCCTGCTGTCCTGGGAGGACACAGATAGCACCTGCCCCTAGGAAATCCGTGAGCAAGCGCCAAGCCCTGCCCCCAGTGTCCCAGGAGAGGCCAAGGGCGCTGTACCTGCACACCCCATATCAAGGGGATAATGGTCAGCACACACTAAGGGAAGAGGCAGCAAACACCCAAAGTAAAAGCAGGCCCTCGATTCCAGAAAAGAGGGCTGAGTATAAGAACCTGAGCTCACCTCCTCTCATAAAGACACCAAAATCACAACTAACTCCTCAACAGCCATCCATAAAAAAGAGTGGAACCTACCAAAAAGATACTTTACATTCAAAGACAAAGAAGAAGCCACCATGAGGCAGCAGGAGGGGCACTTTCACGACATAACCAAATCCCATACCCGCCGGATGGGCGACCCACAAACTGGAAAATAATTATATTGCAGAGGTTCTCCCACAAGAGGGAGAGTCCTGAGCCCCACGTCAGGCTCCCCAGCCTGAGAGTCTGGTGTCAGGAGGAGGAATCCCCAAAGCATTTGGCTTTGAAGGCCAGTGGGGCTTGAGGGCAGGATCTCCACAGGGCTGAGGGAAACAGAGACTCCACTCTTGCAGGGCGCACACAAGTTTTCACATACACTGGGACCCAACACAAAGCAGTAACAACTCCGTAGGAGCCGGGACTAGACCTACCTGTGAGTCTTGGAGGGTCTCCTGAGGAAGTGGGGTCAGTTGTGGCTCACTGGGAGGGCAACGACACTGGTGGCAGAGGCCCCAGAGAATACTGATCAGTGTGAGCTCCCCCAAAGGTCGTCATTTTGGCATCAAGGCCCAGCCCTACCCAACAACCTACAGGCTCCAGTGCTGGAAAGCCCCAGGCCAAACAACCAGCCGGATAGGAACACAGTCCCGCTCATCAGCAGACAGGGTGCTTGAAGCCATACTGAACTCACAGCCACCTATACACACACCACTTGACACGGCCCTGCCCACCAGATGGACAAGACCCAGGTCCACCCACCAGTGGTCAGGCATCCAATCCCTCCCACCAGGAATCCTGAACAAGTCTCGGAACCAGCCTCACCCACCAGACGGCAGATACCAGAAGCAAGAGGAGCTACAGTGCTCCAGCCAGCAGAAAGGAGAACACAAACACAGAAAGTCAGACGAAATGAGATGGCAGAGAAATATGTTTGAGATGAAGGAACAACATAAAAACCCACAATAACAACTAAATGAAGAGGAGATGTTTAACAATTCATTATTGGATATTTAAGTAGTTTTCAATTTTTTGCTAATTTAAATAACACCACAATGGACATCATTATACATGGATCTGTGTGCACATCTGTGATTATTCCACTTGGATTTCTAGAAAATCAATCAGAATATACACATTTTTAAGACATTTAATGTTTATGGCAAAACTATCTTGCATAAAATATATCTCATCTAATATGGAATAAAATCATATTCATCAAACTTCCTTCACGAGTTATAATATTTTTTCTAAATTTCTGACAGTAAGTTAAGACTATTCAGAAAAACTACAATGTGAGACTTCCAGGAAGATGGCGGAAGAGTACGACGCGGAGATCACCTTCCTCCCCACAGATACACCAGAAATACATCTACACGTGGAACAACTCCTACAGAACACCTACTGAACGCTGGCAGAAGACCTCAGACCTCCCAAAAGGCAAGAAACCCCCCACGTACCTGGGTAGAGCAAAAGAATAAACAGAGACAAAAGGATAGGGACGGGACCTGCACCAGTGGGAGGGAGCTGTGAAGGAGAAAACGTTTCCATACACTAGGAAGCCCCTTCGCGGGCAGAGACTGCGAGTGGCGGAGGGGGAAAGCTGCGGAGCCGCGGAGGAGAGCACAGTAACAGGGTTGCAGGGGGCAAAGCAGAGAGATTCCCGCACAGAGGATCGGTGTCGACCGGCACTCACCAGTCCGAGAGGCTTGTCTGCTCACCCGCAGGGGCGGGCGGGGCCTGGAGCTGAGGCTCGGGCTTCGGTCGGAGCGCAGGGAGAGGACTGGGGCTGGCGGCGTCAACACAGCCTGCAGGGGGTTAATGCGCCACGGATGGCCGGGAGCGAGTCCGGAGAAAAGTCTGGAGCTGCCGAAGAGGCAAGAGACTTTTTCTTCCCTCTTTGTTTCCTGGTCCGCGAGGAGAGGGGATTAAGAACGCTGCTTAAAGGAGCTCCAGAGGCGGGCGCGAGCCGTGGCTAAAAGCGCGGACCCCAGAGACAGGCATGAAACGCTAAGGCTGCCGCTACCGCCACCAAGAAGCCTGTGTGCGAGCACAAGTCACTATCCACACTCCCCTTCCGGGGAGCCTGTGCAGCCCGCCACTGCCAGGGTGCCGGGATCCAGAAACAACTGCCCCGGGAGAACGCACGGCGCGCCTCAGGCTGGTGCAACGTCACGCTGGCCTCTGCCGCCGCAGGCCCGCCCCGCACTCCATGCCCCTCCCTCCCCACGGCCTGAGTGAGCCAGAGCCCTCGAATCAGCGGCTCCTTTAACCCCGTCCTGTCTGAGCGAAGAACAGACGCCCTCCAGCGACCTACACACAGAGGCGGGGCCAAATCCAAAGCTGAGCCCCTGGGAGCTGTGAGAACGAAGAAGAGAAAGGGATCTCTCCCAGCAGCCTCAGAAGCGGCGAATTAAAGTTCCACAATCAACTTGATGTACCCTGCATCTGTGGAATACATGAATACACAACGACTCATCCCAAATTGAGGAGGTGGACTCTGAGAGCAAGATTTATGATTTTTCCCCTTTTCCTCTTTTTGTGAGTGTGTATGTGTATGCTTCTGTGTGAGATTTTGTCTGTATAGCTTTGCTTCCACCATTTGTCCTAGGGTTCTATTAGTCCGTTTTTTTTCTCTTAATAATTATTTTTTTATTTTAATAACTTTATTATATTTTATCTTATTTTATTTTAGTTTACTTTATCTTCTTTCTTTCTTTTTTCCTTCCTTCCTTCCTTCCTTCCACCCTCCCTCCCTCCCCCCCTCCCTCCCTCCTTTCTTTCTTTCTACTTCTACTAATTCTTTCTTTCTACTTTCTCCCCCTTTTCTTCTGAGCCGTGTGGATGAAAGGCTCTTGGTGCTGCAGCCAGAAGTCAGTGCTGTGCCTCTGAGGTAGGAGAGCCAACTTCAGGACACTGGTCCACAGAGACCTCCCAGCTCCACATAATATCAAACGGCGAAAATCTCCCAGAGATCTCCATCTCAACAGCAGCACCCAGCTTCACTCAACGACCAGCAAGCTACAGTGCTGGACACCCTATGCCAAACAACTAGCAAGACAGGAACACAACCCCACCCATTAGCAGAAAGGCTGCCTAAAATCATAGTAAGTCCACAGACACCCCAAAACACACCACCAGAGGTGGACCTGCCCACCAGAAAAACAAGATCCAGCCTCATCCACCAGAGCACAGGCACTAGTCCCCTCCACCAGGAAGCCTACACAACCCACTGAACCAACCTTAGTCACTGGGGACAGACACCAAAAACAACGGGAACTACGAACCTGCAGCCTGCAAAAAGGAGACCCCAAACACAGTAAGTTAAGCAAAATGAGAAGACAGAGAAACACACAACAGATGAAGGAGCAAGATAAAAACCCACCAGACCTAACAAATGAAGAGGAAATAGGCATTCTACCTGAAAAAGAATTCAGAATAATGATAGTAAAGATGATTCAAAATCTTGGAAATAGAACAGACAAAATGCAAGAAACATTTAACAAGGACCTAGAAGAACTAAAGATGAAACAAACAACGATGAACAACACAATAAATGAAATGAAAAATACTCTAGATGGGATCAATAGCAGAATAACTGAGGCAGAAGAACGGATAAGTGACCTGGAAGATAAAATAGTGGAAATAACTACTTCACAGCAGAATAAAGAAAAAAGAATGAAAAGAACTGAGGACAGTCTCAGAAACCTCTGGGACAACATTAAACACACCAACATTCGAATTATAGGGGTTCCAGAAGAAGAAGAGAAAAAGAAAGGGACTGAGAAAGTATTTGAAGAGATTATAGTTGAAGACTTCCCTAATATGGGAAAGGAAATAGTTAATCAAGTCCAGGAAGCACAGAGAGTCCCATACAGGATAAATCCAAGGAGAAACATGCCAAGACACATATTAATCAAACTGTCAAAAATTAAGTACAAAGAAAACATATTAAAAGCAGCAAGGGAAAAGTAACAAATAACACAAAAGGGAATCCCCATAAGGTTAACAGCTGATCTTTCAGCAGAAACTCTGCAAGCCAGAAGGGACTGGCAGGACATATTTAAAGTGATGAAGGAGAAAAATCTGCAAACAAGTTTACTCTACCCAGCAAGGATCTCATTCCGATTTGATGGAGAAATTAAAACCTTTACAGGCAAGCAAAATCTGAGAGAGTTCACCACCACCAAAACAGCTCTACAACAACTTCTAAAGGAACTTCTCTAGGCAAGAAACACAAGAGAAGGAAAAGACCTACAACAACGAACCCAAAACAATTAAGAAAATGGGAATAGGAACATACATATCGATAATTACCTTAAATGTAAGTGGACTAAATGCTCCCACCAAAAGACACAGATTGGCTGAATGGATACAAAAACAAGACCCATATATTTGCTGTCTACAAGAGACCCACTTCAGACCTAGAGACACATACAGACTGAAAGTAAGGGGATGGAAAAAGATATTTCATGCAAATGGAAACCAAAAGAAAGCTGCAGTAGCAATTCTCATATCAGACAAAATAGACTTTAAAATAAAGACTATTAGAAGAGACAAAGAAGGACACTACATAATGATCAAGGGATCGATCCAAGAAGAAGATATAACAATTGTAACTCTTTATGCACCCAACATAGGAGAACCTCAATACATAAGGCAAATACTAACAGTCATAAAAGGGGAAATCAACAGTAACACATTCATAGTAGGGGACTTTAACACCCCACTTTCACCAATGGACAGATCATCCAAAATGAAAATAAATAAGGAAACACAAGCTTTAAATGATACATTAAACAAGATGGACTTAGTTGATATTTATAGGACATTCCATCCCAAAACAACAGAATACACATTTTTCTCTAGTACTCATGGAACATTCTCCAGGATAGATCATATCTTGGATCACAAATCAAGCCTTGGTAAATTTAAGAAAATTGAAATTGTATCAAGTGTCTTTTCCGACCACAACGCTATGAGACTAGATATCAATTACAGGAAAATATCTGTAAAAAAATACAAACACATGGAGGGTAAACAATACACTACTTCATAACGAAGTGATCACTGAAGAAATCAAAGAGGAAATTAAAAAATACCTATAAACAAGTGACAATGGAGACATGACGACCCAAAATCTATGGGATGCAGCAAAAGCAGTTCTAAGAGGGAAGTTTATAACAATACAATCCTACCCTAAGAAACAGGAAACATCTCGAATAAACAACCCAACCCTGCACCTAAAGCAACTAGAGAAAGAAGAACAAAAATACCCCAAAGTTAGCAGAAGGAAAGAAATCATGAAGATCACATCAGAAATAGATGAAAAAGAAATGAAGGAAATGATAGCAAAGATCAATAAAACTAAAAGCTGGTTCTTTGAGAAGATAAACAAAATTGATAAACCATTAGCCAGACTCATCAAGAAAAAAAGGGAGAAGACTCAAATCAATAGAATTAGAAATGAAAAAGGAAAACTAACAACTGACACTGCAGAAATACAAAAGATCATGAGAGATTACTACAAGCAAGTCTATGCCAATAAAATGGACAACCTGGAAGAAATGGACAAATTCTTAGAAAGGCACAACCTGCCAAGACTGAGTCAGGAATTAATAGAAAATATGATCAGACCAATCACAAGCACTGAAATTGAAACTGCGATTAAAAATCTTCCAACAAACAAAAGCCCAGGACCAGGTGGCGTCACAGGCGAATTCTATCAAACATTTAGAGAAGAGCTAACACCTATCCTTTTCAAACTCTTCCAAAATATAGCAGAGGGAGGAACACTCCCAAACACATTCTATGAGGCCACCATCACCCCGATACCAAAACCAGACAAGGATGTCAAAAAGAAAGAAAACTACAGGCCAATATCACTGATGAACATAGATGCAAAAATCCTCAACAAAATACTAGCAAACAGAATCCAACAGCACATTAAATGGATCATACACTATGATCAAGTGGGGTTTATTCCAGGAATGCAAGGATTCTTCAATACACGCAAATCAATCAACGTGCTACACCATATTAACAAATTGAAGGAGAAAAACCATATGATCATCTCAATAGATGCAGAGAAAGCTTTCGACAAAATTCAACACCCATTTATGATAAAAACCCTGCAGAAAGTAGGCATAGAGGGAACTTTCCTCAACATAATAAAGGCCATATATGACACACTCACAGCCAACATTGTCCTCAATAGTGAAAAACTGAAAGAATTTCCACTAAGATCAGGAAGAAGACAAGGCTGCCCACTCTCACCACTCTTATTCAACATTGTTTTGGAAGTTTCAGCCACAGCATCAGAGAAGAAAAGGAAATAAAAGGAATCCAAATCGGAAAAGAAGAAGTAAAGCTGTCACTGTTTGCAGATGACATGATACTATACATAGAGAATCCTAAAGATGCTACCAGAAAACTACTAAAGCTAATCAATGAATTTGGTTAAGTAGCAGGATACAAAATTAATGCACAGAAATCTCTGGCATTCCTATACACTAATGATGAAAAATCTGAAAGTGAAATCAAGAAAACACTCCCATTTACCATTGCAACAAAAAGAATAAAACATCTAGGAATAAACCTACCTAAGGAGACAAAAGACCTGTATGCAGAAAATTAGAAGACACTGATGAAAGAAATTAAAGATGATACAAATAGATGGAGAGATATACCATGTTCTTGGATTGGAAGAATCAACATTGTGAAAATGACTCTACTACCCAAAGCAATCTACAGATTCAATGCAATCCCTATCAAACTACCACTGGCATTTTTCACAGAACTAGAACAAAAAGTTTCACAATTTATATGGAAACACAAAAGACCCCGAATAGCCAAAGCAATCTTGAGAACAAAAAACAGAGGTGGAGGAATCAGGCTCCCTGACTTCAGACTATACTGCAAAGCTACAATAATCAAGACAGTATGGTACTGGCACAAAAACAGAAAGATCAATGGAACAGGATAGAAAGCCCAGAGATAAACCCACGCACATATGGTCACCTTATCTTTGATAAAGGAGGTAGGAATGTACAGTGGAGAAAAGACAGCCTCTTCAATAAGTGGTGCTGGGAAAACTGGGCAGGTACATGTAAAAGTATGAGATTAGATCACTCCCTAACACCATACACAAAAATAAGCTCAAAATGGATTAAAGACCTAAATGTAAGGCCAGAAACTATCAAACTCTTAGAGGAAAACATAGGCAGAACACTCTATAACATAATTCACAGCAAGATCCTTTTTGACCCACCTCCTAGAGAAATGGAAATAAAAATAAACAAAGACCTAATGAAACTTCAAAGCTTTTGCACAGCAAAGGAAACCATAGACAAGACCAAAAGACAACCCTCAGAATGGGAGAAAATATTTGCAAATGAAGCAACTGACAAAGGATTAATCTCCAAAATTTACAAGCAGCTCATGCAGCTCAATAACAAAAAAACAAACAACCCAATCCAAAAATGGGCAGAAGACCTAAATAGACATTTCTCCAAAGAAGATATACAGACTGCCAACAAGCACATGTTGAATGCTCAACATCATTAATCATTAAAGAAATGCAAATCAAAACTACAATGAGATATCGTCTCACACCAGTCAGAATGGCCATCAACAAAAAAATCTAGAAACAATAAATGCTGGGAGGGTGTGGAGAAAAGGGAACACTCTTACACTGCTGGTGGGAATGTGAATTGGTTCAGCCACTATGGAGAACAGTATGGAGGTTCCTTACAAAACTACAAATAGAACTACCATATGACCCAGCAATCCCACTACTGGGCATATACCCTGAGAAAACCAAAATTCATACAGAGTCATGTACCAAAATGTTCATTGCAGCTCTATTTACAATAGTCAGGACATGGAAGCAATCTAAGTGTCCATCAACGGATGAATGGATAAAGAAGATGTGGCACATATATACAATGGAATATTACTCAGCCATAAAAAGAAATGAAATTGAGCTATTTGTAATGAGGTGGATAGACCTAGAGTCTGTCATAACTGTATGCTAACACATATATATGGAATTTAAGGGAAAAAATGTCATGAAGAACCTAGGGGTAAGACAGGAATAAAGACACAGACCTACTGGAGAACGGACTTGAGGATATGGGGAGGGGGAAGGGTGAGATGTGACAAAGCGAGAGAGAGGCATGGACATAAATACACTAACAAACGTAAGGTAGATAGCTAATGGGAAGCAGCCCCATAGTACAGGGAGATCAGCTCGGTGCTTTGTGACCCCCTGGAGGGGTGGGATAGGGAGGGTGGGAGGGAGGGAGATGCAAGCGGAAAGAGATATGTGAACATATGTGTATATATAACTGATTCATTTTGTAGTGAAGCAGAAACTAACATACCATTGTAAAGCAATTATACTCCAATAAAGATGTTAAAAAAAAATCTAGAAACAATAAATGCTGGAGAGGGTGTGGAGAAAAGGGAACCCTCTTGCACTGTTGGTGGGAATGTAAATTGATACAGCCACTGTAGAGAACAGTATGGAGGTTCCTTAAAAAACTACAAACAGAACTACCGTATGACCCAGCAATTCCACTACTGGGCATATACCCTGAGAAAACCATAATTCAAAAAGAGTCATGTACCAAAATGTTCATTGCAGCTCTATTTACAATAGCCCGGAGATGGAAACAACCTAAGTGTCCATCATCAGATGAATGAATAAAGAATATGTGGCACATATATACAATGGAATATTACTCAGCCATAAAAAGAAATGAAATTGAGCTATTTGTAATGAGGTGGATAGGCCTAGAGTCTGTCATACAGAGTGAAGTACGTCAGAAAGAGAAAGACAAATACCGTATGCTAACACATATATATGGAATTTAAGAAAAAAAAATGTCATGAAGAACCTAGGGGTAAAACAGGAATAAAGACACAGACCTACTAGAGAATGGACTTGAGGATATGGGGAGGGGGAAGGGTAAGCTGTGACAAAGCGAGAGAGAGGCATGGACATATATACACTACCAAATGTAAGGTAGATAGCTAGTGGGAAGCAGCTGCATAGCACAGGGAGATCAGCTCGATGCTTTGTGACCACCTGGAAGGGTGGGATTGGGAGGGTGGGAGGGAGGGAGACTCAAGAGGGAAGAGATATGGGAACATATGTATATATATATAACTGATTTATTTTGTTGTAAAGCAGAAACTAACACACCATTGTAAAGCAATTATACTCCAATAAAGATGTTTAAAAAAAAAAGACTATTCAAAGCTTCATATCTTTGATTACTACTAAAGTAATAAGGTTAAACAATTTTTGCCTGTATTTATTGTCCAGTTATATTTCTAATTTTGGTAATTGCCTGTTTATTCTCTTCTTTTTTCTACTTCATATTAATCTATAAAATCTATTAATATTATAAATAATAGCTTTATCCCTTTGATATGTATATTTACCCTTTAATTTCATCTGTGACATTATTTGAAAACAATTTATATTTTTATGCCATCTAATGTATCAGTTTTTTTCTGTCTTTGATGTCATGTTAAGGACACTGTCCTCACTATTACATCAACATTTACCTTATTCTTATTCTATTTTGGTTTCATTTTTGTGGTCTAATCTCTAATACATCTGGGACTATCTAGATTTACGGTAAGGCTCTACCTTTACTTTTTCCAAATGATTAAATGGTTGTCCCAATATCATTTCTACTTTCCCCACTGATTTTTTAATAAATATCATTTATCTTAATTCCAAAAGAATATTAGTATATATCCTTATTTTAAAAGTCAAACAATCCAGACAAAACAAAAATTCTCTTTGACCAAACCCTTATTCAACCTCCAGTTGCATTCTCTCATCAGAAATAACTGTTGCTATCAGCTTGGTATGTGGAAACCCAGAGTTTTTTTCATAGTAAAAATAGCTAACTTATGAGTGCTTACCACATGCCAGGCAATGCTCTAAGTGCTTTACATATATTAACTTGTATAATCGTCCCAACAGCCTACAAAGTAGATGCAACAGCTATTTTACCATTTTATGCAAAAGAAGAAACTGAGACAAGAAGTTGGAGGGGGCGGGGACTGAGGAACTTTCCCAGGGACACCCAGGTGGCAGAATCAGAATTTGAACCCCAGGGAGTCCAGCTTCAGAATTAGCCAGAACATTAATCGATGTCCTGCTGTCTAACAATACACTTACCTGCACATCAGTGAAAAATACACAGCATTATTTACTTTTAAAAAGAGAGTTTGGGAATTTGATATGATACGACACATATTATGCTGCAACTTACTTTTTCCAAATGTCAACTTATCTGGGTTGTTTTTCCATATCAATTCATATAAATCAACTTCATTTTTTTACCACTGCTATTCAGTATGATTTACCATAGTTTATTTAACCCTTCTATCATGTACATGTATATTTTGGTTGTTTCCAGTCTTTTGTCATTGACAAGGCTGCAAAGAACAGCCATCTGAGCTTGATGTTCTCTAGAAGAGTATACTTTTGACTAGCTTTCTAATTTCTTCAATAGAAATTAACATATCTATATTTTCTATGACTTCTTGAGCTAAGTTTGGTAATTTGGTTTTCTTAAACAAAATTCATTTCATCTACTTTTTAAAAGTTATTAATATAAAGGAAGTATCTTATAAAACTTAATTCCCTCTGTATCTGTAGTTACTGCCCCTTATCTTATACATGATGCTGTTTATTTATACTCTCTCTTTTTTCTTTATTACATTTGAAGATTTTATTGATCAATTCTAATGGCTTTGTTTTTCTTGTTTGTTTTATTAATGTCAGTTTTTATCTTTATTACTTTCTTCTACTTTCTAGAGCTCTGATAATTTTTTTGTTCTTTTTCTAGTATCCTGAATATTATGTTTGGTCCGTTTGATTTCAATTTCCCTCATTTTCTAATGTATGCATTTAAGTCCATAAATTTTCCTCTGATTGCTGCTTTGGCCACATCTCATAGGTTTTAATATTTAATGATCTGTTGCTTATTTCTAAATAGTTTGTAGCTTGCACTTTTTATTTCCTTATTAACACAAGAATTTTTATAAGTATTTTTATAGTTATGATCATAGGGATCTATTTCCTCGCTCCTTGAGTTGTTATTTCCTTATTTGGTCAGTGAATAAGCCTATATGATCTCTACTTTTTAGAAGTTGCTGGGATTTCCTGTGTCAAGAATTTTATCAATTTGTATGAGTGGTTTATACATGTTTGAAAAGATTGAGTATTAGATGTTTCTTAGTGCCAAGTTGTTCATTGTGCCAATTAAATTCTATTTTTAAAATAGTCATTTATTTAAAAAGTGTGCAATTTGTCCTCCTATGATTGCAGATTTGTTAGTTTGTCTTTGTTTTTCTATTTGTTTTTGTTTTATATTTTCCGAAGCTACATTTTTAAGGGCACAGGTACATAATTGTTACGTCATCTTGGTGGATACTTTTAACAATATGAATCCCTGTGCATACTCTTTAATGTGTCCCCTCTGACTTAAATAAAATGGCACCTAAATTACATTAAAAATTTTTTGATACAGTTAGACTTATTTCTTAACTCTCTGCTTCTCTCCATTGATTTAACTTATTATTTGGGGGCCACTATCATCTTTTGTCCATTGTGGCTTTATAAATTAATGTATTGGATAGATAAATTATTGGTTGCTCTAGTATATTCATTCATCCATATTAACTTTAGATTTACTTCGTAAAATTCCCAAAAAATCCAATTAAAATTTTTTATAGAATAGAATTATTTACAACCAATTTGGGGAGATCTCAATGTACTTAAGTCTTCCCACACAAGCCTCAGGAAAATTTTATTTCTTTCATATATGCCTGGCCCACTTCTTAATTGCTTTCTTTTTTCCGGATATTTTCTATTTTGTGTCATCTATATAAATAAAATATTTCTCTTTTATCTCTGTTATTACTGTTTTTATTTTATATAGAACATCTTTTGATTTCTATTATGTGTTTTATAATTGGACATATTATTGAAAATGATATTGGAATATTTCAGACAATGCTCTTAAGGTTTTTTAATACTGTCATAAAATAGCAATAATTTTTATTTGACCATTCCAATCTTTATTCCACAATTTTTTATTACTTTGACTATAATGTTCATTGTGTAACTATCTTAGACTTTGTTTGTTACTATAACAAGAATTCTTTTAAGTTTTCTATTTTGAGTATATTATAGGCTGTCATTTTCAGATAGAGTATCTTTATCATGCAAACCAGGATTTCTCAAACTTGGCACTTTTGATATTTCAAGCAGGATAATTCTTTGGGGGGGTGGGGTGGGGGAAGGAAGCTGTCCTGTGCATTGTAGGATGTTTAATAGCCTCCCTGACCTCTACCAAATAGATACTAGTAACACCAACCCCAAATCACAACTATTAAAAATGTATCCAGATGTTGTTAAATGTCCCCTTGATGGCAAAATTTTCCCTGGTTGAGAACTACTAGTGTAATGATTTATCCTTCTATTACTATTTTAATCATAACTTTCAGAAACACTGGATGTTGAACTTTATCAAATATCTTTTTGACATATGATTACATATTTTTCTCCAATGGCCTATGGATATGATAAATTTTTAATTACATATTTCCTAATTTGGTCCATTCTTATAATACTAGAATAGGTCTTATTGGCCAAGGTATATTATTTTTTAATAGTGTTCTTCTCTCTGAAGATCATTTTGGCTATTTGGGGTCTTTTGTGGCTCCATGTGAATTTTAGAATTGTCTTTCTATTTCTGTAAAAAAATGCCATTGAAATTTTTATAGAGATTGCATTGAATCAGTAGATCACTTTGGGTAGTATGGATATTTAAACAATATTATTTCTTCTAATCTATGAACATGGGATGTCTTTCCATTTATTTGTGTCTGCTTTAATTTTTTTCATCAGTATTTTATAGTTTTCAACAAGTTTTTCCTCTCCTTAGTTAAGTTTATTTCTAAATATTTTATCCTTTTTGGTGCAATTGTAAGTGGGATTGTTTTCTTAATTTCATTTTCAGAGAGTTCACTTTTAGTGTCTAGAAATGCAACTGATTTTTGTGAAAATAAATAAGGAAATAAAAGTTTTAAATGATACATTAAACAAGATGGACCTAACTGATATTTATAGGACATTCCATCCAAAGACAACAGAATACACCTTCTTCTGAAGGGCTCATGGAACATTCTCCAGCAGAGACCATATCTTGGGTCACAAATCAAGCCTTGGTAAATTTAAGAAAATTGAAATCGTATCAAGTTTCTTTTCCGACCACAACACTATGAGACTAGATATCAATTACAGGAAAAAAATCTGTAAAAATTACAAACACATGGAGGCTAAACAATACACTACTTAATAACCAAGAGCACTGAAGAAATCAAAGACGAAATCAAAAAATACCTAGAAACAAATGACAATGAAAACACAATGACCCAAAACCTATGGGATACAGCAAAGCAGTTCTAAGAGGGAAGTTTATAGCAATACAATACTACCTCAAGAAACAAGAAAAATCTCAAATAAACAACCTGACCTTACACCTAAAGCAATTAGAGAAAGATGAACAAAAAACCCCCAAAGTTAGCAGAAGGAAAGAAATCATAAAAATCAGATTAGAAATAAATGAAAAAGAAATGAAAGAAACGATAGCAAAGATCAATAAAACTAAAAGCTGGTTCTTTGAGAAGATAAACAAAATTGATAAATCATGAGTCAGATTCATCAAGAAAAAAAGGGAGAAGACTCAAATCAATAGGATTAGAAATGAAAAAGGAGAAGTAACAACTGACACTGCAGAAATACAAAGAATCATAAGAGATTACTGCAAACAACTATATGCCAATAAAATGGACAGCCGGGAAGAAATGGACATATTCTTAGAAAAGCACAGCTCTCTGAGACTGAACCAGGAAGAAATAGAAAACTATAAACAGACCAATCACAAGCACTGAAATTGAGACTGTGATTAAAAATCTTCCAGCAAACAAAATCCCAGGACCAGATGGCTTCACAGGTGAATTCTATCAAACATTTAGAGAAGACCTAACACCTGTGCTTCACAAACTTCCAAAATATAGCAGAGGGAGGAACACTCCCAAACTCATTCTATGAGGTCACCATCACCATGATACCAAAACCAGACAAAGGTGTCACAAAGAAAGAAAACCATAGGCCAATATCACTGATGAACATAGATGCAAAAATCCTCAACAAAATACTAGCAAACAGAATCCAACAGCACATTAAAAAGATCATACACCATGGTCAAGTGGGGTTTATCCCAGGAATACATGGATTCTTCAATATATGCAAATCAGTCAATGTGATACACCATATTAACAAACTGAAGGATAAAAACCATATGATCATCTCAGTAGATGCAGAAAAAGCTTTCCACAAAATTCAACACCCATTTATGATAAAAAAAAAAAAAAACCTTCCAGAAAGTAGGCATAGAGGGAACTTACCTCAACATAATAAAGCCCATATATGACAAACCCACAGCCAACATCATTCTCAATCATGAAATACTAAAAACATTTCCTCTAAGATCAGGAACAAGACAAGGTTGTCCACTCTCACCACTATTATTGAAAATAATTTTGGAAATTTTAGCCACAGCAATCAGAGAAGAAAAAGAAATAAAAGACAACCAAATCAGAAAAGAAGAAGTTAAGCTGTCACTGTTTGCAGATGACATGATACTATACATACAGAATCCTAAAGGTGCTACCAGAAAACTACTAGAGCTAATCAATGAATTTGGCAAAGTAGCAGTATACAAAATTAATGTGCAGAAATCTCTTGCATTCCAATACACTAATGATGAAAAATATGAAAGAGAATTTAAGGAAACACTCCCATTTACCATTGCAACAAAAAGAACAAAACACCTAAGAATAAACCTACCTAAGCAGACAAAAGACCTGTATGCAGAAAACTATAAGACACTGATGAAAGAAATTAAAGATGATACAAACAGATGGAGAGATATACCATATTCTTGGATTGGAGGAATCAACATTGTAAAAATGACTATACTACCCAAAGCAATCTACAGATTTAATGCAATCCCTATCAAACTACCAATGGCATTTCTCACAGAACTAGAAAAAAAAGTTTCACAATTTGTATGGATACACAGAAGACCCTGAATAGCCAAAGGAATCTTGAGAAAGAAAAACGGAGCTGGAGGAATCAGGCTCCCTGACTTCAGACTATACTACAAAGCTACAGTGATCAAGACAGTATGATACTGGCACAAAAACAGAGATATAGATCAATGGAACAGGATAGAAAACCCAGAGATAAACCCACGCACATATGGTCAGCTTATTTTTGATAAAGGAGGCAAGAATATACAATGGAGTAAAGACAGCCTCTTCAATAAGTGGTGCTGGGAAAACTGGACAGCTACATGTATAAAGAATGAAATTAGAACACTCCCTAACACCATACACAAAAATAAACTTAAAATGGGTTAAAGACCTAAATGTAAGGCCAGACTCTATCAAATTCTTAGAGGAGAACATAGAGAGAACACCCTATGATATAAATCGCAGGAAGATCCTTTTTGACTCCCCTCCTAGAGTAATGGAGATAAAAACAAAAATAAACAAATAGGACTTAATGAAATTTAAAAGCTTTTGCACAGCAAAGAAAACCATAAACAAGACAAAAAGACAACCTTCAGAATGGGAGAAAATATTTGCAAATGAAGCAACTGACAAAGGATTAATCTCCAAAATTTACAAGCAGCTCATGCAGCTCAATATCAAAAAAACAAACAACCCAATCCAAAAATGGGCAGAAGATGTAAATAGACATTTCTCCAAAGAAGATATACAGACTGCCAACAAACACATGAAAGAATGCTCAACATCACTAATCATTAGAGAAATACAAATCAAAACTACAATGAGTTGACCACCTCACACCAGTCAGAATGGCCATCATCAAAAAATTTAGAAACATTAATGCTGGAGAGGGTGTGGAGAAAAGGGAACCCTCTTGCACTCTTGGTGGAAATGTAAATTGATACAGCCACTATGGAGAACAGTATGGAGGTTCCTTAAAAAACTAAAAGTAGAACTACCATATGACCCAGCAATCCCACTACTGGACATATATCCTGAGAAAATCATAATTCAAAAAGAATCATGTACCACAATATTCACTGCATCTCTATTTACAATAGCCAGGACATGGAAACAACCTAAGTGTCCATCAACAGATGAATGGATTAAGAAGACGTGGCACATATATACAATGGAATATTACTCAGCCATAAAAAGAAATGAAAATGAGTTATTTGTAGTGAGGTGGATGGACCTAGAGTCTGTCATACAGAGTGAAGTAAGTCAGAAGGAGAAAAACAAATACCGTTTGCTAACACATATATACCAAATCTAAAAAAAAAAAAAGAAAAAAGAAAAAAAGGTTCTGAAGAACCTAGGGGAAGGACAGGAATAAAGATGCAGACATGGAAAATGGACTTGAGGACATGGGGAGGGGGAAGGATAATTTGGGATGAAGTGAGAGAGTGGCATGGACTTATATTTACTACCAAATGTAAAATAGATAGCTAGTGGGAAGCAGCCGCATAGCACAGGGAGATCAGCTCAGTGCTTTGTGACCTCCTAGAGGGGTGGGATAGGGAGGGTGAGAGGGAGACACAAGGGGGAGCAGATATGTGGATATATGTATATGTATAGCTAATTCACTTTGTTATAAAGCAGAAACTAACACACCATTGTAAAGCAATTATATTCCAATAAATGTTTAAAAAATTAATTTAATTAAATTAAATTTTAAAAAAGAAATGCAACTGATTTTTGTATGTTGATTTTTTATCCTGCAACTTTTCTGAATTTGCTTATTAATTCTAGCAGTTTTTTGTGGAGTCTTTAGTGTTTTCTATATATAAGATCATATCATCTGCAAACAAGGACAATTTTTTTCTTCCTTTCTGATTTAGATGCCTTTTTTTTCCTTTGCTTGCCTAATTGCTGTGGCTAGGAAATCCAGTATTATGTCAAGTATAAGTGACAAGGGTGGGAATCAAATCCTTGTCCTGTTCCTGCTCTCAGAGGAAAAGCTTTCAGTTTTCACTGTTGAGTATGATGTTAGTGGTGGGGTTGTACTATATGGCCTTTATTACGTTGAGGTATATTCCTACTATACCTAATGTGTTGAGTGATTTTTTTATTGTGAAAGGTGTTGAATTTTGTCAGATGCTTTTTCTGCATCTATTGAGAGGATCATATAAATTTTACCCTTCTTTCATTCATTAATTTTCATATATTAAGCCATCCTGCATCCCAGGGATAAATCTCATTTGATCATGATGTGTGATCCTTTTAATGTGCTGTTAAATTATGTTCACTAGAATTTTTTAGAGGAATTTTGCATCTATGTCCACCATGAATATTGGCCTGAAAATGCTGGAGGCATCACACTTTCTGGTTTCAAAATACATTACAAAAGCTATAGTAATTAAAACAGTATGATGCTAGCATAAAGATGATATATAGACCAGTGGAACAGAATAGAGAACCCAGAAATAAACTTACACATATATAGTTGACTGATTTTCGACAAAGGTGCCAAGAACATAGAATGGGGAAAGGATTTCTCTTCAACAAATAGCGCCAGAAAAATTGTATATTCACAGGCAAAAGAATGAGATTTGACCCCTTTCTTACACTATACACAAAAATCAACTCCAAATGGATGAAAGACTTAAAAATAAGACCTGAAACTGAAAAACTCCTTGAAGAAAAGAGGAAAAACCTTCTTGACATTGGTCTTGGCAATGATTTCTTGGATTTGACATCAAAAGTATAAGCAACAAAATCAAAAATACACAAGTGGAACTATATCAAACTAAAAAGCTCCTGCACGAGAAGGAAACAATCAACAGAATGAAAAGGCAGCCTACAGAATAGGATAAAAACTTTGCAAACCATCTGTCTAGTAAGAAGTTAATATCCAAAATACATAATAATCTCCTACAACTCAATAGCAAAACAAAAACAAAAATAACCCAAGTAAAATATTGGCAAAACACTTGATATTTCATTAAAGAAGATATACAAAAGGCAACCAGGTATACAAAAAGATACTCAACATCACTAATCATCAGAGAAATGCAGATAAATACCACAACGAGATAGCACCTCACACTTGTTAGGATGGCCATTATAAAAAAACAAAAGATACATGTTGGTGAGGACATAGAGCAATTGGGTCCCTTATATTGGTGAGAATGTAGAATAGTACAGCTACTATAGACAACATTATAGAGATTTCTCAAAAAATTAAAAACAGAGCTACCATACGATCCAGCAATCCTACTTCTGGGTATATATCCAAAAGAATTGAACACCAGATCTTAAACAGGTATCTGTAACCCCATGTTCATTGTAGCATCATTAACAATAGCCAAGATATGGAGACAACCCAAATGTCCAGCAACAGAAGAACGGATAAAGAAAATGTGGTATATATGTACAATGAAATATTATTCAGCCTTAAAAAAAAAGAAATCCTGCCATTTATGACAATATGGATGAACCTAGAGGACATTATGCTAAGTGAAATATGCCAGTTACAAGAGGACAAATACTGTATGATTCCACTTGTATGAGGTATTTAAAATGGTCAAACTCATGGAAGCAGAAAATATAATGATGTTGCCAGAGCTGGGAGGCAGGGAAAATAGGAAGGTGTTGTTCAATGGCTATAAAATTTCAATTATGCAAAATGAATAAGTTCTAGAGATCTGCTGTACAATATAGTACTTACAGTTACCAATACAGTATTGTGTACTTTAAAATATATTAAGAGGATAGAATTTATATTAAGTGTTCTTACCACCAAACACACATACACACACACACACACACACGCACACGCACACACACACAAGAACACAAGGAAATTTTTGGAGGTAATGGATATGTTTAGTACCTTAATTGTGGTGATAGTATCATAGGTATATGTGTATGTCTAATCTCATCAAGATGTATTGATAAATACTAAATGTGCATAAAATTTTGTATATCGATTATACCTCAATAAAGTTCAGATACAGACATAGATAATGTTCTTTTTTATTACTTTTACATTTATGTTTACATGTAAGGTTGACCTATAGGTTTTGTTTGTTTGCTTACTATTTTTGTTGGGTTTGGTATAAGATTATGCTTGTAAGGTGAATTGGGAAGTTTTCCATCTATAATTATTAGCATAATGATCCCCTATCTCTAAGGAGGTTTAAGTGGATTTTCTACACAACTATCTGTTTTAACATTCTTTTCCTTTCTTCCTTTGTTATTCAACTCTACAATTAAAATTTGTAATTTAAGGGGGGGGAGGGATAATTGGGAGATTGGGATGGACATATACACACTACTATATATACAATAAAACAGATAACTAATAGGGTCCTACTAAATAGCACAGGGAACTCTACTCAATATTCTGTAATAACCTATATGGGAAAAGAATCTATAAAAGAGTGGATATATGTATATGTATAACTGATTCACTTTGCTGTACACCTGAAACTAACATAACATTGTGCATCAACTATATGCCAATAAAATTTTTTTTAAAAAGGAAAAATTTTTTGTAATTTAAAATTTCCTAAAAAATCATCCAACAAAATTTTCTATGTTAATACATACTATATTTTCTACCATTTTTTTTAACTTTTTGGAATACATGAATATTTCTTCTTTTTTATTTCTAATGTTTTATATGTTTTCTTACTCTATTTTACTTGAATATTTACTCAAATATCTTTACCTAGTTCTCAATCTTAGATTTGACAATCTACTATCTGTTTTCTGATTCACTAACATGTTTTGTCTTTATCAGTATCTTCCTAGGTTTATTTTGTTGTTGTCTTTCTAATGTACTGACTTTAATGCTTAATTAATTTATTTTTATTCTATGTTAATAATGTTGATATTTAAAGCTATGTATGTATTTTACCTTGAGTACATCTTTGACCAAACATCATAAGTTTTGATATATGGAATTCTCATTGCCATTATTTTCTAATTGGTCCCTAAGTATAGCTTTGATTTCTTCATTAGCCTAAGAGTTATTTCAGAGAGGCTTTAATAGGTATTTTTAAATTGGTAATTAATATTTTAATGACTTTTTTGTAAAATATGATATCTGTATACTTTTTTATGTTTAATTTTTTTAACATCTTTATTGGAGTATAATTGCTTTACAATGGTGTGTTAGTTTCTGCTTTATAACAAAGTGAATCAGCTATACATATACATATATCCTCATATCTCTTCCCTCTTGCGTCTCCCTCCCTCCCACCCTCCCTATCCCACCCCTCTAGGTGGTCACAAACCACCGAGCTGATCTCCCTGTGCTATGCAGCTGCTTCCCACTAGCTATCTATTTTACGTTTGGTAGTGTATATACGTCCATGCCACTCTCTCACTTTGTCACAGCTTACCCTTCCCCCTCCCCATATACTCAAGTCTATGCTCTAGTAGGTCTGTGTCTTTATTCCTGTCTTACCCCTAGGTTCTTCATGACCTTTTTTTTTTTCTTAGATTCCATATATATGTGTTAGCATACGGTATTTATTTTTCTCTTTCTGACTTACTTCACTCTGTATGACAGACTCTAGGCCCATCCACCTCACTACAAATATCTCAATTTCGTTTCTTGTTATGGCTGAGTAATATTCCATTGTATATATGTGCCACATCTTCTTTACCCATTCATCTGTTGATGGACACTTAGGTTGCCTCCATGTACTGGCTATTGTAAATAGAGCTGCAATGAATATTTTGGTACATGACTCTTTTTGAATTATGGTTTTCTCAGGGTATATGCCCAGTAGTGGGATTGCTGGGTCCTATGGTAGTTCTATTTTTAGTTTTTTAAGGAACCTCTATACTATTCTCCATAGTGGCTGTATTAATTTACATTCCCACCAAGAGTGCAAGAGGGTTCCCTTTTCTCCACACCCTCTCCAGCATTTATTGTTTCTAAATTTTTTGATGATGGCCATTCTGACTGGTGTGAGATGATATCTCATTGTAGTTTTGATTTGCATTTCTCTGATGATTAGTGATGTTGAGCATTCTTTCATGTGTTTGTTGGCAATCTGTATATCTTCTTTGGAGAAATGTCTATCTAGGTCTTCTGCCCATTTTTGGATCAAGACAGTATGGTACTGGCACAAAAACAGAAATATAGATCAATGGAACAGTATAGAAAGCCCAGAGATAAACCCACACACATATGGTCACCTTATCTTTGATAAAGGAGGCAAGAATATACAGTGGAGAAAAGACAGCCTCTTCAATAAGTGGTGCTGGGAAAACTGGACAGGTACATGTAAAAGTATGAAATTAGAACACTCCCTAACACCATACACAAAACTAAACTCAAAATGGGTTAAAGACCTAAATGTAAGGCCAGACACTATCAAACTCTTAGAGGAAAACATAGGCAGAACACTCTACAAAAGGATCTTGCTGTGACATAAATCACAGCAAGATCCTTTTTGACCCACCTCCTAGAGAAATGGAAATAAAAACAAAAAATAAACAAATGGGACCTAATGAAACTTAAAAGCTTTTGCACAGCAAAGGAAACCATAAACAAGACCAAAAGATAATCCTCAGAATGGGAGAAAATATTTGCAAATGAAGCAACTGACAAAGGATTAATCTCCAAGATTTACAAGCAGCTCATGCAGCTGTATACTTTTTTTTTCTTTCTTTCTTTTTTTCGGTACGTGGGCCTCTCACTGTTGTGGCCTCTCCCGTTACGAAGCACAGGCTCCGGACGCACAGGCTCAGCAGCCATGGCTCACGGGCCCAGTCGCTCCGCGGCATGTGGAATCTTCCCGGACCAGGGCACGAACCCGTGTCCACCGCATCGGCAGGCGGACTCTCAACCACTGCGCCACCAGGGAAGCCCTGGGGTTTTGTTTTTTAATTGAAGTGTACTTGGCTTATAATATTATATTAGCTTCAGGTGTACAACATAGTAATTCAATATTTTTATAGCTTATACTCCATGTAAAGTCAGTATAAAATACTGGCTATATTACCTATGCTGTACAGTACATCCTTGTAACTTTTCTACTTTTCTACTTTGTAGTTTGTAGCTCTTAATCCCCCTCACCCATTTTGCCCATCCCCCCCAACTCTGTCCCCTCTGGCAACCACCAGTCTGTTCTCTGTATCTGTTAGCCTTTTTCTGTTTTGCTATATTTGTTCATTTGTTTTATTTTTCAAATTCCACATATAAGTGAAAACAACAGTATTCGTCTTTCTCTGTCTGACTTACTTCACTAAGCATAATACCCTCCAGCTCCATCTATGTTGCCACAAACGAAAAAATTTTCTTTTATATGGCTGAGTAATATTCCTGTGTGTGTGTGTGTGTGTGTGTGTGCGCGCGCGTGTATATCACATCTTCTTTATCCATTCATCTGTTAATGGGCATTTAGTTTTTACATTTAAATTTAGTTTTTCAAACAACGTCTCAATTATTTAGACCAATACTTCCTAAACATAAATTATGCCTTAAAGTTTGTTCTGCCTCTTCCAGGCAAAGACCTGGGCCTTTTTCCTCCTACACTGACCATCCGTGGCTATGGGCCACACCAGGTGCTGGGAGATGACAGAATTCCCTCAGGCAGTTCCAACTCTCCTTACAGGCCAGGAGACTTCAGTGCCAAAAAGGCACTGAAAGGGGTGATGGTGAACAGGGAAGCTAACAGCAAAACACACAGAAGCTGCTAAAAAGAGAAAAGGGGTCTGGACAGAGCACCAATGGTGTCTGCCACACCAACACTTCAGTGCAGACAGCAGGTGGGAGCAGCGGTCCCTTGGGGGAATGAACCAGCTGTACTTTCTGCAGGCGACCCCTCACCCCGCCCTCCTCACTCTCTGTCGCCCCTCCTATCAGAAGCAGAGGCGCTGAAGAGGTCACACGTGGACTTACCATCACTGCCAGGCTTTGCATCAACTGCATTTGGGCAGAAACTTCGATTCATGGGTAATTCTATCACCTGCGAACCAGAGGGAAGGAGGGCTCTTCTAAAATTCTCAAGTGAAAAGTGAGGGTGTCAGATGCGGGATGTGCGACCATGGGGTTTTACCACTTTATTAAAACTGTGATTGCCCACGTAAAGACTCAACCAGGTCACATATTAATAATTATCCCTGACAATCTTTAACATCAGCCGAAGCCCACAAGTGAAGCAATATTACATCTCTCGGTCTCATTTATCTTACTGCTTATGGCCCCTCTGTGGTCAGCACGCCATGAGCTTCGTGGACATTTAATTATGAGCACGTCGTAAATGTAGCTGACAAGGCAGAGGCTGCCTGGGGAGGCTCCTGGCAAGGGGGTCAGTGTGGAAAGTGGTGACTTCATGCCCCCACGACAGGGAGAGGTGAGAGCACTTCTCTGCGATGTCCCTCTGCGGCATCCTGTTGCCCGCTGGCTGGACAGGGGCACCGGGTGGGATGATACCTGCTTCTCACCAGCCCCTTGAACGTTCAGGTGCATCAGTCATATAGTCTTAAAACTTAAGGCCGGTTTTTTGTTTTGGAGTGTTTTTTGCAGATTATATTCCATTATAGGTTGTTACAAGACATTGGGTATAAATCCCCGTGCTATACAGTAAGTCCTTGCTACTTATCTGTTTTACATACAGTCATTTTTATCTGTTATTCCCATACTCCTACTTTGTCCCTCCCCCTTCTCCCTTTCACTTTTGGTAACCATAGTTTGTTCAATTTAAAAAAGCAAAAACCAAAAGAAACCTAAGGCCAGCTGTGTTCTCTCCTGTCCACTCAGCTCTGAGAGTACCTTGACCCTCTTTTGCTGTTGTACCTGACCCTTACTTATCCACCGTGGGTTAAGCCTCCACCCCAGAGCCCAAGGATCTAGGAAGCCCACCTGGACCACCTTCTACCCAAACCACTCAGTTCTAACAGGGGCAAAGGCCAGTGATGGTGCTGAGAACCCCCCACCAGCCAGGCCTACTCCAGCAATAGCTTTCCACTAAATCAGACAGAGAGGCCCCCTGCAAGACAGACCTGGCATCTGCATCTAATTAGCCACCACTCTGCCATGAGGGCCACTGCGGCGCACCCATGAGTCCGCGCCCCTCTGCGTGGGCCGGGGGAGCAGCGAGACCAACTGGCATGGCGTTGGTCAGAGCCTGTCCCCGTCCTCAGAGGGGGTGAGGGCTCCCCCAGCATCCCCGCCACCCGGCAGACTCGGGCAGACCAGACAAAGCGTATAATCAGGGGGCGCAATGGAGGAGCTCCTAGGAGAATGCTGAAAAGTAGCTATCATGTTGGCAGATAAATTCTACACACAATTATTCATTCCTAGCCTCTTGACATGTAGATTAATGAGTTTGATAACCCAGGCTTCTAAGAAGTAGATTTCACTCTGTTCGCAGGCTTTCTCCCCCTCCACCTACAAACAGCACACGGGTCTATGGAGAAAAAACAAATCGATACATTTGCAGTAGCCATCGCTGCTTTTTGTGATTGGAGCCCTACGTCAAAAAGATGATGTGTGTTCTCAAAATGGCCTCTCCTTCTCGGCCTGGGAAAAGCTGGCAGTGGCCGGGCAGACGCTGGAGGGGACAGGGGACCTCCGACCTTGACCGCGCTTGCGCCCGGGACCATCTGTGGTGGGCTGGGCAGGGAGCACTTCCCACGCTGACCCCGAGGGGAAAGGGCTGTTTGTTGACACAGCAGTATATAACCTGCCGTCACAACTCGGGTCGGAGTCCCACTGGATGTGGCACTGCCCATCCCTGGTGGGCACCAAGACACCCTTGCCAAGAAGGGGTTCTGTGCGAGAAAAGGGCACACAAGAGTGAGACATGTACCCACAGCCTCTCCTGGCATTTCACTGTGGATGGACCGCCCCGAGCTGCGTTTTCTGTTCCTTCCAACCCCAATGTAAGGAGTTCAAGTCCTCGCAAAGGCGAATTGGGTCCACATTTATCATCATGATTTGGTTTTTATGCCGTGATTGCACCACCATCCCCAACCAGGAGTGGGTAAATGTCTGAAGATGTATTTGGAGTGTCGGGAGAGTGTTCCCTTGGCCATTGGGCAAAAGCGTTTCTTGATCATCAATGGTGTTTATATTCTAAAAATAACACATGCTTTTTGCAACAAATTCAAACCATATGGAAGGAAACAAAATATTGGGTTGGCCAAAAATTCGTTCGGGTTTTTCCATAAGATATTATGGAAAAACCCGAACGAAACTCTTGGCCAACCCAATAATAAAGGTAGATGTTTCTCTACTCACCCTCAATCCCACTCACAAGGGACAGTCATGGGTTAAAAGGCTGGTGTGGGGCTTCCCTGGTGGCGCGGTGGTTGAGAGTCCGCCTGCCGATGCAGGGGACGCGGGTTCGTGCCCCGGTCTGGGAAGATCCCACATGCCGTGGAGTGGCTGGGCCCGTGAGCCATGGCCGCCGAGCCTGCGCGTCCGGAGCCTGTGCTCCGCAACGGGAAAGGCCACAACAGTGAGAGGCCCGCGTACCGCCAAAAAAAAAAAAAAAAAAAGGCTGGTGTGTACCCCGTACCCCTCAGGACTTTTCCCTACACCTTGGCCTGTGCTGAAAGAGGGTGAGTGGGGCTATGGTGCTGGGTATGGGGGAGGTGGAGGGAATACAGAGGAAGGCCCCTCACCTGCTAATCTGCTACCTGCTAGGAGGCTTTGCCACCACCTTCCCCTGCCAGGCAAGCCCTGTGGGGACCAGAGCAGACTTCAACAACCTGGACAGAGCTCTCCCTGGGTACCAGGTGAGCACATTTGATTCTGTGGGATCTCTGTGGGTGCTGGGGGCACAGGGCTACAGGTGGCATTCTGCAGGCCCCTTCCCGTATCCTACAGAAATAGGAATTAACGCAGCAGAATTCCACCCAGCTCACAAAAACCCAATGTGAGCTTTGATTGGCAACATGGACTAGTTTAAGCATTCCTGGAGAGACAACAGAATTTCAGCAGAACCTCCATCCTGCGTCTAAACAGACAGCCATAAGCTATGCCAAAAAGGTTAAGAGTTCCTCCCTGTCCAAGCAGCCGTGAGGTGCAGGGTCATGGTGTCTCAAGCACACAGAGTCTCGGGGTCAGCGCTGCCAGGTTTCCCAAGTAAAAATTCAGGAAGCTGGGGAAATTTGAATTTCAGGTAAACAACAAATAAATTTTTAGTATCAATGTCTCAAATATGCATGAGACATACTTATGCTAAAAAAGTTCCACTATATACTAAATACTAAAATAATACACTAAGAAAATAATTGTTAGTATTAGTATGTCTATAGTATATTAGTATGTATATTAGCATTATATTTGAGACATAGGTATGCTAAAAAATGATTAGTTAGGGACTTTGGGTTTGACATGTACACCCTGCTATATTTTAAATGGATAACCAACAAGGACTTACTGCATAGCACAGGGAACTCTGTTCAATATTATATAACAACTTAAATGGGAAAAGAATTCGAAAAAAAATAGATACGTGTATATGTATAACTGAATCACTTTACCGTACACCTGAAACTAACATAACGTTGTTAATCACCTATACTCCAATATAACATAAAAAGTTTAAAAAAATAGCATCTATCTCATGGAGTTTTATGAGAATTAAATGAGATAATCCATGTAAAGTACTTACTTTGTTAGTACTCAATAAATGCTAGCATAGACCTTTGGGGGAAAAACAATGATTTGAAATTCAGATTTAACCAGACATCCTATCTTTCATCTGGCAATCTTAGTCAGGGCGTCCCTGTGAAAGTACTCAGGGCAGAACCTGAGTGGGGCCAGGGAGAAGAAAGCAAAAACAGTTCAGCTACACACAGGAGCCCCGTCCACCCTCCATCCAGCCCCTCCTCAAACTCCCAGCCTCCTGAGCCCGGAGCCCAGATCACTGGAGGAAGCTCTGGACCTCAGGTCCTGAGCAGGTGAGAAGCCCCCATGTCTGGATTCTGGGGCACTGTATATGGCAGCCTAAATGGGGGGTGGAGGGAGTTGGGGAGGTGTATCTCAGACTGGATACCAAGGCAGCAGCACAAGGGACCATGGCCCAGGGAATTCTGGACAAATCTCTTCCCGCTCCCAGAACACAGAGCATCAGCAATGCCCCACAACCTGGCTGGGGCTTCTTCTAGAAGACGGTGGAAGTTTGGAGGTCCTAGTCTCCACCTGGCCAGGCAGCCATCCCCGAACAGAAAAATGTAATGCACTTGGTGGGGGGGGGAGGGGGGGAGAATAGCCAGCTCTGTTTCTTTTTCAAGTCAACTATGGCCAGACTGACTCATCTTCTCTCATAGACCAGAAAGTCTCACATCTTGCTGCTTCTTAATCATATGGAAACCTAAATATAGATATGTCTGCAGAAGGACAAGCCTGAGAAAACTGGTGTCCTTGTTCTCCCGGGGGAAAGCTCGAGTCTCACGATTTTCTCCTGAATTGTGAGTGCTGGGCTGCCAGCGAGACTGAGTTGGGGACAGTGTCCTAGGCAGTGATTCTATCACGGTGGGTGGAGCGGGGGCCTGTCAAAGCCACAGCAGTCACTCAGACCTGGCTCCAAGTCAGCTGCTGTGCGGGGGTCCCACACACCCCCACTTACTCCCCTCTGGACAAATCTCCAGCTTCACCCTGCCATGATGGCGGCATAGTGACAAGGACACAGGCATGTCGGTTGCATCACAGCAGAAAGCCTGGGCCAGAGGAACCCTCACTGCCATCTGACCTGGAGCATCAGCCCAGGGCTGCAGGCTGCAGAGAAGTTTCCTGCAGCAGAAACGCACTGAGCACCCAGCTGCTTAGGACCCAGTGTAGCCCAGCGCCCAGGAACCAGCAGGACCCCCGCAACACCAGGCTTTCCTACGTTCTTCATCTGAGTCCAATTCACTTCACTCAATTCTGTGAAGTAGCACAAAAGATGCACCTTTTTTGAGAAATAGCTCAATATCCTTCAGGAAGTTTCTCTAGGCCTGAAGGTTCCACAAGCTAGGGTACAGTAGCAAAGAGAGCTGTGTTGAAGAGAACACAGATACAAATGAGATGGCCATCAACACAGTCCCACCAAACATCGATTTGTCCAGAGAAAAATTTTAGAAGAGACAAACGTCCTATCAGATTAGCCACTAAAGGCTTTTCCAAAACACAGTGGTCAAGTTAAGCAATGAGAACAATGAGACCTGAGAGCCAGGCCAACAGCCTGGTATTCCAAGCCTTCACTGCCCAGCCCAGCGCAGGAGGACCCGGGATAACCCTCCTCTGTCTCCACTGCATGTCCAGAGCACAACACGCATGTCCTCTCAGCGTCCCTCGACGAGACACCAAAGCCTGGCAGCTCCCAGTCCTCAGTGCAGGCCACGGTCTTGCTATATTTGCACAGTAGTTCATAAATGTTGGAATTAATTGCCAATATTTTAAAATCAGCATATTTCCCAAGAAAATCCTGATTTCCAGGTTCCCTTGGAAAATCAGAAGCTCTGACAATACCGGGCCTGGGTCTGTCCAGTTGGCGGGAACCGGGGAATAGCTGCCCCCTTCGATGGGGCACCAGGCTTAAAAATGGCTGCCAGGTCTCTGCAGTCCCCAGACACCCTGCGGAGGGGCACCATGGCGGCTCCACCCATGGCCTGAGGACCAAAACAGGACACGGACAACCACTGCCCTCCGCCGTGGTCCCTCCCACCTCTCAGAAGAACCATCATCTAAACATCTTCCCTCCCATAACCACAGGTTCACTCCCCTTGAGATCCCCCAAAGCCTGAGATTTACCATCTGTAATCTCAATAGCAGCATCAATTAATAAGACAAACAACTCCAGAGTCTTGGTAACCATCTAGAAAATAATTTAAATTGAAGAAGAATGGCTTTTGCCAAAACCAGAACAGCCATGCCCAGGGCCCAAGGCAACAGTGATAGCATAGCTTATGTGCCCATTTCACAGACTGTGGCAACAGAGGTCACAGTCCTATTTCCCCCAACTCTATTCCTCTTAACTTCCGGGATGAATGGCCCACCAATGGGGCTGGAGGGGAGGGAGGCTTCTTCAATATGTTGTGTTGAAGGGGGGAAAAAAGTTCTGATTGGCTGATTCAGGAATTGGGATTCTGGGCAGAGCTTTACAAAAGGATAATGTATCTTTAAGCCTAGGTGCCCTTCAGGGAATGTATTGGATAAATGTCTTCTGAAAAGCCTGTAAATATTCCATCGCCTCACTGTCATTACTACCATGAAATGATAATGAAGCATGAAAGAAATATAATTCCATATTCAGATGACAGCATTAGCCTCCATAAGCAAACTGAAATATTTATTAGTAAAATGTTCAGTATCTACGCCTGTAATCTAAAAAAAGGACCAAAATGTTTTATAATAAAAAAGAGATTGAATGCAGAGGTAAAATCTGGTTGGCTGATTTTATTGCTTATTATTAAATCCTGGCAAAACAATTATTTTTTTCTTTTCATTAGTAAGACACCCAAATTAAAACTATGCCCTCTGGCTGCAAGGTTTACAGTAGTGATTAAAAACAAGGAATTGTGATGCATGGGGCTTTTGACAATGGCATAATCAAATTCATTCATATTGTTCAATCTTCCACTGACAAATATTTTTACAGTGAAATATACCAAACAAAGACTCGCATACAACAACTATCAATACAGAGAAATTAGGAAACCTTGTTATTATTTAAATAGTGAAGTGATACAATGTTGCCATAATCTTGAATACAAACATTAGAGTGTAGTTAATTAGGGTAATTATTGCCTAAATTGTGCTTAATTGTCTTATACTGAATAGGATGTGTGAATGAAGCTTTTTGAGCTTTTTACAATACGTTAAGTGCTGCCGAACTGCTTAGTTATAATTTAATAAGTTCTGATGGTATTTCCTATAAATCAGGAAATACATCTGAATACAAACTGGGAGATAAACAGGAGTCACAGGCCTTGACCTCTGTTTCACCTTACTGAAAAAGAGGCATAAGAGAGTCGTTTAGTAGACCAGCATCACAGAACGTTCCGTAGCTAGAGCACATTCCTTCAAGGAAAGGGGAAAGAAAAAAATCAAGGTCTTTGAAGTGAATGAAAAATTAGAAATTCAAGTGACCACGATCAATTCTGAAACACTGCACAAAATTAATTACAGTTTTGCATCAAAAGCAAGAATGTAGATTTCAGACCGTCGGTGTCATTTATCTCACGCTGCACAATATACAAGGCGATTAAAAAGCCAAATCTGTCCCCACCTCCCAAGTCTGAGGCCTCTCAGAAGCTGTGAAGTACAAATGATTAACTCCAAATTATGCAAGGGATTGTGCGGACGCTCCAGCTTGAGTGGAGCGTGTGGCAAGTCGCAGAAGCTGGAGAGGGACAGATTTTGCGGCTCTTTATCAAAATCCAGTCTGGCCACCGATGATGGAATTCAGATAAATTGCACAGAGATCTGACAGTGGCTGTAGGAAGCTTGCTCGGCAAAATCCAAATCTCTAATTTCTATCTGCTTTTAATTGCTCGCCTTAAAATTCGCATTTTTCTACAATTGGTTTAAAGGATTTACTCTCTTCCATAGGCTACTCTGACCAAATTGCTTCCCATTTCACACGGAGTTGCAGGACCCTGTCTTAGGGGCTGGGGGTGGAAATTTAGCTTGGTACTCACCTTTCACAAGCAAGCTTAGTGTCCAAAATACACCTCAACTAGGGAGGTGCCCTGCCCTCTCTGACACTCAGGACTAACCCAAGGAGCCATCGGCATCCAGAAAGCACACAGATGCCCCAAGCCTTTATCCCCAGAGGAAACCCAATGAGCAAATACCCCACAGAGAAACCCAGCTGCACCCTCCTCCTTCCTCTGGGGCCCCGTTCTCATTAGCCCCCCTTTGGAAAAGGCAGGACGGACATGTGTTCAAAATACATCTTATTCTGTTGTCAAAACGAACTCAATATCAGAAAGGCTGACAGATTTTCCCCGACTCCAAGAAACCACACATGGTGTGTCACACACACCCGCACAAGCACACACAAGCTGGGTGCCTGCTTCATTCAACCCTGCATTCATAACCGACTTATTAACACATGAACATTGCCAAATGAAAAACTGTCATTTTAGGATTTGTAAATCGAGCCTCACCTAATGAACTCTTTGATTCTGAGCAATTGGTTCTGGGTCCTGTTGAAACCCCAGCTGTCCTCAACCAGCTGTACCTTAATAAGCTCTACCTGACTTAACCCAGGTCTCCCCAGGTCCTCCCCTGGTGCCTCTGCTGAATCCCCTCAAACCTGTCCCCAGGGGTTTCTTGAACACATCTGGAGACATCACATCACAGAAGCATCTCTTCATCCCACTCTTTCATCGAAGGAAGTCTGTTTATCCCCATGTTCTCGGAAGCAAATGGCTGCTGGGTCCAGGGAGGCCACGTAGTGGGGAAGACTGGTTGTGAGAAAAGACCATTTCCCATTTCCCCTTTGGGTAGAGACATGGAAACAGAGAGCTCTTCATCTCCTGTCAGAAGAAAACAACAATATAAACAGCGGTGGACACCCTGCCCCAATGCCAGGGATACTAGGAAGGGGTGAGGACCGTGGCTAACTTTAAACACACGATCCCTCTGAAGGGGCAGATATTTGCTCAGATAGATGTTGAAATAGACGTTGCTCAAGTAGATGTTGCCATGAAGACAAGCCGCTCTATATGGCCAGATATTTCGAATCTTTTATGGAAGCTGAATTGTTTCGGAGAATTCCTTCATTTTTTTCACGTTCATTCACATTTTTAAAGTAAATAAAAGAACCATTCTGAATAAAAGCACTTGATGGCCAAATCTATCAGGGCCCCCAGCTTGTGATTTTAGGTCCACACCTTTGATGGATATATGCGTTTTCATTGCTGAATGGTTGTAAAGGATACGCCTCAAGATTCTAAAGGGCAGATCAACCTCTTAACCCGCGTGATAGTCAGAAAGACACTGTAACAGGAGCCCCTGAATCCCTCCCTGTGTTGTACTAACCACTGCCTAAGAGCCCCACCCTGTAGTGACCACCACTGCTCATAACACTGGACAACTTGTGGGCTTTGGCCCAGCTCAGGGTCCATCCCCAAGCGGCTTTCAGGTTCTAGAACCAGCCTTGATTCACCTTTTTTTTTTTTTCCAATCCTTGGACTTTTAGAGAAGTTAAATAAAGGCCTAAAAGCACGAGCCCAAGACTTGTACTCAAGTGTGCTGGCCTGGCCACCCCTGATCCCTGCTGCTCCAGGCTGGGCCCTTCCCTGTTATGTGCAAGCCTGGGCTTCCACCCCTCTGCTCCCGCTGGCTGGGATGTGTTCCCTCTCTAGATGGACTTTCCCACGGCCTCAAGCAGCTCAGTAGCACCTCCTAGAGAGAGAAAGATGTGCTCATCTACTGCGGAGTGCCCTCAAGCTGCCCCCTGCCACTGCCCATCACCCTTACAGAGTGAGGTATACAGAAGGCACTGCACTGGGTGCCCAACCAAATGCCGCCCCAAAGCAACCGATTACTCACTGCTGATCACTGGCTGAGAAAACACTCAGCTCCCACACTCTGGCTGCTCCCTGTCCCGGCTCTCCTGACTGTCGAGGCCACGACAGAGACCACATGAACCCAGGAATCTCTGGATAACACCCTGTTCTTGCATTGAATCATTTATGCTCCACCCTGTGGCTGAGGAGGTGTGGCCTGAACGTAGATTCAGAAGCATGTGGTAGCTGTAGCACCCTGGGCAAGTCACGTGAGCTCAGAGATTCTGTGGGCGCATCCAGAGAGTTTATACCACCTGCCTTGCAGGTGCCGAAGAATTAAATTTGCTGTTCAAAGACTTCATATCATCATGTAAACACCAGGGTGAGTCTTTTCTTTTTTTAGGATTACGTGGCAGTGGGGACAATGCACAGTGACTGGGTTCAGCCCTGAGTCACAAAACTTCCACTTTAGGAGAGCAGTGCAATGCACCTTTGAAATGAAATTGGTAAAAATATATTTTTCTAAGAAACTCACTCTGTAATAATTTTAAGATGCATTTTAGGAAGCCCTGGGAAGAACCTAATAAAATAAGAGTGCACGATTCCTACCCTCAAGGAGCTTCTAATCTCTTTTCAGGGCAGAGATGGTGGTGGGATAAAGTGGCTGTGAGGTCCAGGCACCTGAGATCAGGCCCCACTGTCTGGGGCTGCTGTCCTTACTTCCCAAGCTCTGAGAAACAGCTTACCAAAGGCCCATACCAGAGCTGAAAAGGGAGAACTTTTTTTTTTTTTGTGGTACACGGGCCTCTCACTGTTGTGGCCTCTCCCATTGCAGAGCACAGGCTCCGGACGCGCAGGCTCAGTGGCCATGGCTCATGGGCCCAGCCGCTCCGCGCCATGTGGGATCCTCCCAGACCGGGGCACGAACCCGTGTCCCCTGCATCAGCAGGTGGACTCTCAACCACTGCGCCACCAGGGAAGCCCGAGAACTATTATTTTTGATGCTTATATTATTTGAATCTCCTGAAAATAAACATTCACCTTCCTAAAGGCAGGGAGAGGCCCAGGCAGGGGTCTTTTTGCCTCTGCACCACAAGGTGGCTAGATGAGGAAGGAATCCAGGCGGGTTTGCTGCTCCAAGTCTAGTCCATCACCAGGATTTGATTAAATGAGATGACATTTGAGAAAGGGTCTTATAAACTATTCTAGTCATTTAAAATATTCCAGTATTGTCTTCATCAAAGGGATTATAGTGTATAAGCTCAGAGTATTAAAGAGAAAAGAGAAGTGTTGGCTTTGGGAAATCTATGAATCAGAGAGCTCAGGATTTAACAATTTAGGAAATCATTTTTTGTAATATCACAAGTTTGAGTCTGTTCAGGCAATATTTATCTATTTTTTTCACTCTGCATCATGATATAAGCTGTAAGAATTTACTATGAAATTAACAGAATGTCTATCTTGCCATTGATTACATGAAATTAGGACCACCGACATTCATGTTAATACCTCCCAATTACCACTCCTGGTAATTTGGTCTAGGATGCCTCAAATTTACTTGAATAACCAAATTCTCTTCAAGGCAGAAAAAGACAACGTGCCCTGCAGAAGAGACCAGCACCTGGTTCACCCTCTCAAGCTTTGGTTTTCAGAATCAGGGAGCGGCCTTACAATGAGGAAATGAAGGATCAGAGAGATGGAATGACTTACAGAAAGCCTCACAGCAAGTTGGTGACCTAAGACTAGAATGCCCATCTAGAGCTCACTCTCTGCTCCCCCAGGGTAAGGGAGCCCCTCTACTGACACTTGAATATCTCCATGTTCACAGGGGATTGTCTTAGACCTTGGGGAAGGGAAAGGTCATTCATCCTCCAGCCTGAGGGCAGTCCTTACTTGACTGCAGTTCCTGAGTTCCACATCAGCTTCATGCTATATGGATGGGTGCTGTCAGAGAGGAAATGCACATCAAAGGCACTTCAAGTCATCTGCAGGGCTGCAAGTGGTAAACTATGTGGAATATTCTCAAGGCCTTCAGGAAAACATGGGTGAAACAAATCTCAAATTACAGGAAAATTTTCCTGAGCATAGCTGTTGAGAGGGTATGTGTGTGGTTGTCTCTGAAAATTTCCAGAAAAAGGGAGACCCCAATTAAATTAGAAAGAGATGGGCTTCCCTGGTGGCGCAGTGGTGGAGAGTCCGCCTGCCGATGCAGGGGACACGGGTTCGTGCCCCAGTCTGGGAAGATCCCACATGCCACGGAGCGGCTGGGCCCATTAGCCATGGCCGCTGAGCCTGCGTGTCTGGAGCCTGTGCTCCGCAACAGGAGAGGCCACAACAGTGAGGCCCGCTCATCGCAAAAAAAAAAAAAGAAAAGAAAGAAAGAAAAAAAAGAAAGAAAGAGATGCACAGAGACAAAGTTCATGGGCTATTTTTCATTGACTCTGTCCTTGGCAATGCACCTTAGAGAGATTCTGACAATAACAATGCAAATAAGATGATTTTCATTTCAAATTAGCTATTGGATACCTCACAACCCAAAGCTTAGTATTCTAGGAGAATATCTGTAGCCAAAAGCAATGCATCACACTGTTAAATAAGAGCCAAATAAGTTTCACTAGCAAAGAGAACGATCCAGGGGTCATAGTGGGCCACTACTGATGATGAGTCAGGATTGTGAAGCAAAATGGAAAAACAATGCAACTTAGAGTCAGAATTCCCTACTCTGCAACTGACCTTGGACATTCCTCTCCTCATGTCTCAGTTTTTTCAACCATAAAGTGAGGGTTATATGATACCCCTCTTACCTTTCTCACAATGTTGGTTTGGAGGCTCAAGAGAGAATGCAGATGACAGCATTTGGAAAGCCTAAGGTGCCACACATGCATCAGGCTTTACTGCTGAGATGCTGGCTGGCCCTGGGGACTAGCAAAGTTACAGACTTGATCCTCCTTAACGTGATTTTTTTACATTTTTTAAGAAGAAAATTAATACATGTATACAATGGAATATTACTGAGCCATAAAAAAGAAGAAAATAATGCCGTTTGCAGCAACATTGTTATTCTGAGTGAAATAAGTCAGACAGAGAAGGACAAATATCGTATATCGCTTATATGTGGGATCTAAAAAATGGTACAAATGAACTTACTACAAAACAGAAATAGAGTCATGAATATAGAAAGCAATCTTATGGTTACCAGAGGGGGAAGGGAGGGAGGGATAAATTGGGAGATTGGGATTGACATATACACACTACTATATATAAAATAGATAACTAATAAGGACCTACTGTATAGCACAGGGAACTCTATTCAATACTCTGTAATGACCTATATGGGGAAAAAATCTATAAAAGTTAATATATGTATATGTATAACTGATTCATTTGCTGCACAGCAGAAAGTAACACAACATTGTAAATCAACTATACTCCAATTAAAACAAAAAGAAGAAAATTAAGAATGTCCCCAACATGGAATTTGTCCTTGTGTTGTTTCTTTTCCACTTTAACACAGGAACTTCATGAATAACTGTGGTGTCAGTAATAATATCTATTATTATTAGAGAATTCACTCCAAGCCCACACATGGAGAGAGATTACTTCTGCATGTCAGCATAAGTTAAAGGGTTAGATCAGAGGCCCAGCCAATGGCAGAAGTGGGGAAAAGAGAGGGCAGTGCATACTGTCTGCCCCATAGCCCACTCCTACCCCGGAGGATGAGAGCCCACGTAGAGGAGAACAGAGGTGCCCTAGCCAAGCACTGGTCCACCTCCAGACACTGGAGGCCAGCCTAGACCATCGGCTGCCCAGTAACCTGCCAGCTCACTGCGAATGTACAAGGAAGCCCGGCAGACCCAGACCAACCAGGCTGGCCCAGACAGTGCAATTGCCCAGCGATCCACAGAACGGTAGTTCCCTGAAACCACTGTTTTGAAGTGCTTTGTTATGCAGCTGAGACACCAAACAACCTCATCGTTATAGATGAAGCAATAGGGCCCAGAAGAACTTCCTCCTCTCCCCTCTGCAGCCCCAGCCAGTCCAATCCACGCCTCTCTCAGCCTCCAGAGTGTCAGTTCCAAATTCAAAACTTAACCATGTCTCTGCCTCCCAGGAGCCTTGCATTCCAAAGAATTGCCCCAACTCCGCCCCACCCAGCTGGCTGTCCCGGGCCCAACTTTCCACCCATGTCTCTCCAGATTGATTTCTCCAGCAGAGGATCCTCAGCCACTACCACTGGTTCTTCGAGAACAATTCCCACCAAGCCTGGTGCTTTCTCAGGGGATCAAGGCTCCAGAGAGACCAAGGTGGCTGACTTCCAGGACCCAAGAGTGGGCTCTTGTCTAACACTCGGAAATAAGTTGCAGAGAAGACACAGTACTGACAGAGCAAAAGGCTTTATCGGAAAGGGGTGCTCAAGTGGAGAGCAACAGGGTCAGGGAACCCAGGAGAACTGCTCTGCCACATGGCTCGCAGTCTCAGGGTTTATGGTGGTGGAGTTAGCTTTCCAGTTTGTCTCTGGCCAGTCATCTTGCTTCTGCCCTTATTTGGTCTGACTCGGGGCCCTTCCTGGTGGCGTGCATCTCTCAGCCAAGGTGGATTCCAGCATGAGGGTTTCTGCAAGGTTGGCCAGACGTATTATGGGCTGGCGTCTCCTCCGTCATTTTGACCTCTCCCGAATTCTCTGGGTTAGTTTTCAGCAGCAGCACAGTTCTCCTTATCCCGACCTCCTGTTGTGAGACAGCTCATGCTGGGGGTTATTGTCGTGCCTGGCCGAGGCGGGCGGTTTCCGTCAATGGTTTCCTAACAACCCTGCTCTGGGCTGGTGGCTCCCTTCTCCTCGGACTAGGAGGCTTGTCCTCCATCCACCACTGCCGTGCTCTCACTGCTTCTTGTACCGTCACTCAGCAACTGCCCTGTCCTCAGAGCTCAGTCCGCAAAGATCCAGGGCCTCTGCCTCACCTCGAACACCCCCACAGAGCCTGGCATGGGGTCTCAGATTCCCTGGACGCTGCTAAGAGTTTGCTGTAGCTACTGCAGCTGCTGGTGGTGGTGATGCTTACTAACCCTAGCAGGTGTGACACAGGGAGGATTCCAAATGTGTGACAAAATGGAAAGAACCCCGGGTTCAAGTCGTGCCCCTTGCCACCTTGTGATCAAGGGGCAGGTTGCCAAAGAGCTCAGAGTTCTGGTTTCCTCGTTTGCGAAAGGAAGCGGATGAATCTTGGCCCATCCACAGGGACACGGACTGAATTGAACGTAACGCAGGTTCGTCCATAACACGGTTCACCTGACCAGCTGACCCCGTAGCACGCTCCCCGCCCCTTCCACTGAGTGATGGCAATGCCCAACCTTCACATCCTCTCCCCAGCCGCCTCCGCCACCTACCAGGATGAAAGTTGTGATGCGCATGCGTAAACACGCCCTCTCCTCTTCCTGCGCTTCCCTTCCGGCTGGGAAAAGCCACCCCGGCACCCTTAGTCGGACAAAGGCGACCTGTCCGTCAGCTAATTGGATTCTGTTTCGGAAATCTGCAGGAGGCAGTCCCCAGAATGGAGGCGGCTTCTCTTACGCACCCTGTTTTGTCTCTCCCGGCCCCAAGCAGGGAGTCTGGGAGCATCCCACGTTCTGCCGAATTGACCCATTTTACAGATTTCCAACAGTCCTTAAAAACCACAACTCCGGTCGTTGGCAACATGCATAGTAATCCTTAAAAACAGAAGGCCTGCCCTAGACAGAGCCTGCCGATCGGGGTGGCACAGATGACAGTGCCACCTAGAAAGTGGGGGTTAAAAGCAGCGCCTCCCCACCCTGCCTGCACTACGTGTACAGCCCCTGCCCCCAGGCTCCATTCCCTAGACTTTCCACCGCATGCTTGGTGGGCACACAGGAGCTATGAGGAGCTGCTTTAGAGAAATGAAAACGCCATCGTCTGACCAATAAAAAGCATCCCTGTACTAAATTTTTAAATTCTCGGTGCTGAGACACTGTTATGTGTTCATGGTTATTATCTGTCCACTTCCAAACCTTAAGAGGTTAGATTGTTTAAAGATTTGTTAGCTATGAACTACTTAAGGAAGGCCAAGTAGAAAACTCCTGGCTAATTGAAAAATAACATTTTATCAGATTCTCCTCTGATATGATATTGTAATGGTCGTACTTAGAGTACTCTCAATACTTCAATAAGTGGTGAAATTTAAAAAATAACATCGTCAGGGCTTTGCAGAAAATGTGCTGTTACCCATTTATACTGCTTTTTTAACCATTATTTTCTTATATTTCCCACAATGCCTCGGATCAGAAGCAAACAGAAACTGAGTGATTACCCCAAAGTGTGCTAGATGAACTGGAAAAAGTCTATTCAAACAAAGCTCATTAGTTCTGATACCTCCAGGGCTATGACAAATTAAGCGGCTGGTGAGTGTGCTTGCAGACAAAAGGAGGATGCCGAAACGAGGGCTGAGCTAGGCACGGTGTCAATAAATTCCCCTGAAAAAGGTAAAAATTACAATTGGCGCTAAAGTGGAATCCCTTTAAGGAGCGTGTACAAAATAGATCATCCCTTCTTTCTTAAGCACATTTGTGAACCCGCCTGTGATGAATTATCGCAGCCTGGAAAGTGGCCACTCCAGAAGGGCTGCCGGGCCAGGTGTGCATCGGCACTGGCTGTTCCAGCGCGTCCACCCTCTCGCCTCCGCAAAGACTTGGCCCTGCCCAGAGGAAACGGGTTCCAAGCTCAACAAGCAGAGGGCGGACTTTCAAAGCCGCAGGGCGGGGATTGGGCTTGCCTGCCGTGCTCCAGGAGGCAGCTACCCAGCTTCAAAGGGCTCCACGACCTTAAGATAACCTTGGCCAAAAAAAGGAGTAGCCATAGAACCGCGGCTCTCCTTTCCCTGGTTTGTGAATCCATCGATATGAAGAATCTTAGAAAATTCTAAAATGGCCATTGTACTTGCAACGGCTCTGGCACCAAGAAGCTCTAATAATTATTTGTTGAATGAACGAATGAAGGATGAACAAGCCAGGCCTTCCGGTGGGGCCACCCAGTGAGGAAGTGGGAGTATCAAGACTGGGCCCAGATTCTCGAGACTGTCCTTGGGTTTTCTGGTGCACCTACGTGTGGCCACATATGCCCTCCTGGCTTGTGGGAGCCTCACAATGCATTTTTACCTCCTTGGCAGGGTTTCTGTGCCACAGAGAATCATGGTCTAACAGTAATTCTCAGACCAACAGAGTAGGGAAAACCCACAGAGAGCTCCCAGTGCCCTGGTCAAACACTAGAAGAGCCGGGACCAAATCTGACCCACAGACTTTTTGCCCCATGCAGCGCTGCCTTTCCTTTTTATTTGAAATACTTGCCACTTAAAAATTTGGAGATTTCTCACAAAAGTTCATATTCCCAGCTTCTTTGGAAACTTGAAAGATCTGGCCAAACTGGGCCCATAATGCCACATGGCACAGATGACCAGGATGGAATTGCAGTTTCCCCATTCAACAATGATGCCCACCCCAGTGTGCCAGCCTCTCCCAGTGCCCTGCACCCAGATATTTTACCCACTGGCCCGTGCAGGCATCTGAGTTAACAGCCTCTGGTCTAATCAATCCTCAGTCTAGTAGACACAGGGAAAATAAGACCCAGAAACTGGGAGTGGTTTCTAGGACCGACAGAGTGCCCGTGGCTGTGCCAGGATTAGATGCCAAGTCTGAGTATTCTCAGTGCCAGGCTCACTAGAGCCCTCTACCCCACTCCCCTGCCCCTTCCCCAGCAGAGTGAATTTTTCCCTCTTTTGGTTTTACTACTGTACCTTGTTCACGCCTCTCTCAACGTCCTATCCAGCCATCCAGCCACGCAGGCAAGAGCTAGACTTTGGGCTATCATGCACTCACCTGTTTGTAGTTCTGTCTCCACCACTAGATTGGGAGCCATTCAAGGGCAGGAGGATGGTGATAACTACCTCCATCCGCAGTGCCTGATACGCAGGAGAACTTCAGCAAAATCTTGTTTCCCTTTCATCATAGTCTCATGGCATCCTTCAGGTTCTGGGTCCCAAATGTTGACGGATGCTTATAGTACCTTGGGTAGGTAGCCCAAGACCACCATAACCACCAGTCTCTTCTTCAACCCTAGACTCGTCACCCCTAGACTCATCACCCATTTCCAGCCCCACTTCTGATGCAGACCTCCACATTCTGGCTTTCCTTAGCTTTACTGAGGCTACCAAGAGAAGCACCCGGTGGCCCCCGAAGGTTCATTCCATCCACACAGGCAGGGAATAATTCCCTTCTTTGTGATCCTCCTGATTTATTTACATTTTCAGAACCAAAGATATTGAGAGGCAGTTCTTCGCAAGCTGATGTGTACTCTCACCTCCACGTGAACTTGCCCTTGTTTTTGTAAATCTGCCTCAGCATGGCTGTGGCTTGGAGGCTTGTGGCATGTGATCATGGGGCCTGAGAACCACAAGGGAAGCAAGAAGCAGGAGCCGTGGGCACCTGTGATGAGGAAACACCAACCCCATGAAATACGGACCCCTGTGCTCCCCCCCATCCCACCTTCCACTGCATAGGCAGCTCAGTGCAACACATCTGTTGTTGTAGAGAAGTTAAAAACAAAGGCATGGACAAGAGAGAAAATGAAGAGCAGAACACGCTAAAGAAGGAGCACCTTTGCATATAAAAGCCAAGAAAAAGGGATGAAGACTTGGGCTTTCACAATACAATTAGATCCCTTCTGCTGGTTTCTTTTTGTAAAAATACTTTCAATAAACTAAAGAAAATTTTTCTGAAAAAAATTTTTTGTTCACTTTTGTCTTTCAAATGTTGACAAATGGGTGGGAAAAAATTAGGAGTAATGTGCAATCCAGGTGTTCCCCTCACCTAGTCAAAATTGGTCTAGGGAAGAGGAGAGTCAGAGGGGGCAACAGTACAGAGCCTGAGGCCCACGTGGGCATCTGAGCAAGACCCCGGTCCCACGTAGCTCAGTCTAAGCACGACCCAACAGACTGCTGAACTCCCTGGAGCACCAACGAAAAGGATGGGACAGAGATGGGCTTGTGGGGCTGGAGCTGGCAGGTCTCCATCAACCCCTCCGAGTTCCCAGGGGCTCCGGAGCAGCTCTGGAAGGCCACCCACCTTTCCCACGCACCCGGGAAGGAAGTGCAATTAGCTGGGAGAGAAAGCAAGCGGCACGGGGGCACCTTCTGCAGGATGAGGCGCTGGCAGGTGTGGGCACATCATGGACCAGTGAGAGATCTCTAGGCAGCAGCATCGAAGGCTATCTCCACTGCCTGCGAGCAAGCCAGCTCCTCTATCCCCTAGATAAGAAGGCGGGAGATCCCTGACTTGACTGAGGAACCCCAAATTAACTGTTTCTCCAGAATTGATTAGCTTGAGTTTCTACCACTGGCACGATGTTTATAGCAACATAAAAAAGTTAGAGTATGTCCCCCCTTTGGTACATCTGACTTGGTGGGCTGAGAACTCGCCCCCATCACCTACTGGTTCATCACCATTGACGCTTGCTGCCACCACGAGGCATGTTGGAAAGCATCTCTCCCAGGAGGAGCCCCCGGGCCTGGGGGAAGGAGGAGACCAGGTCCAGCTGCTGCCTAATGACTGCAGGGAGGACCGCCGAGGGGAGGGCACCTGAGGGTGGGCGGCAGGTCGCTTGAGTCAAACAGGGAGAGGATGTCTTCCACCTGGTGTGGCAGAAAGACTCTAGCGCTGAGGCCAGCCCACAGGGCTTTGCAGGTGGCCAGGATGGTGGCCTGGGTGCTGGGCCAGTGGGAAGCTCTCTGCAGCCCACCATGGAACCCGAGTATCCCTTCTTCCCAGAAGGGCAGAGTCCACATCTGCCCCCAGCCAGAGACACCCGGGAGCAGGCCAGCCATGATCGCTGACGTTCCCAAAGGGTTTCCCGCAACTGTCACCAAGAGGGGACAGGAGGACAAGCCTGTGACACGCAGGCTCTGCTCAGCGCAGCTCCACGGGCCTCCCCCAGGGCGGCTCCAAGCCTGGGAACACTGCACAGAGGGGGCAGGCACACAGACAGCTCAGCGGGGCCCTCCCTGTCCTTCTGTCCCCAGGCCCTCCCCCCAGCCCCTTGCCAGCTCAGCTCCTCTTGTCTCTGGAGTTGAGGGGTCCTTCTCCCCTGCTTCACCCTGCTCCTCCCCCACCTCCCTGACCACCCCTTCCCATCCCATCCCTCCTAAACGTAAGGATGCCCTGAGATTCTGACCTCCTCGCTCCCGTGTCTCTGCCTGGTGGCCTCGTGCCCACACCTCCGTGGGAGAAGCCTCCGCGTGTCCATTCCCGCCCCCACCCCTCCCTTGGACCCAGCCTCCTGACCCTGTCACCCACCGGGCATGCCCGCTGAGGGCTTCCATTCAGACTCACAGTGGCCGTTTCTCCAACCTCCCATCCACGTGTTTCTCCAGAGTATTATCATCATTTGAACATGGTATCCTTCCAAAACTGGCGAACAGGGGTCTCTTTTGTAGGAAGTGATCAGGGAGGGCACCACCCCTCCTGGCCAACCACATCTTGCTCATCCCTCCTTCTTCACATCCCTGCTTCAATGCCACCCCCTCCAGGAAGCCTGCCCTGACCACCAAGACGGGTGAGTCCCTCACTATACGTTCTCTTTCTTCAAAATATTTATCAAGATTCTGATCAATAAATGGTCTGTGCAATAATTAATCTGAGTCTTCTCCCTGCTAGAGAAGCAGCAGCAAAGCAATGGGTGATCTCTTGCTTGCACGGTACCTGTATGCAATAAGTACTCAATAAATGCTTGAATGGGAGAGAGCCAGGCACATTTATTCATTCAAGCATTTATAATGCTTGGTGAAAACTAGCCATATGCAAATTGGAATTTGTATTACATATCCTTATTTGTGACAAATTTGTACCAACAGCACCTATCTAGGAATCTTGCAGGCTAGACATACAGGGCCCACATCTTCTAGTTATTTCTTCATCACAAGTTTTTGCATTCATTTTGACTTTTTCAATACTGCATTCAAATATAATTTAGCCTGATTGCCGTTTGTTTTCACTCCCTTAAATTTTGCTCCTGTGGTGAGAACCTCCTGTGCCTGAACCCAGCCCCTGACCCCCGCCTTGGTCACCACCGTGCAGCCAGCCGCCAAGCCACATACCTCGTGTTTCCGGCATCTCCGGCCACTTGCAGACTTGCAGGAAACACCTCACCTCTGGGGCTGGTGTGGTGAGAAGCTGCCAAAGGTGCAACCCAGAAGATGCATCGTGGAAATGCAGAGGAGACACCACCCAGGGGATGAACTGTGACCAGGGGGAAACAGGAGATGGGAGGGAGCCAGGCACACAAATGCCCTCTTCGCCTTCACTCCCAGCTACTCAGAGACGGAGTTTCTGCAGGCACAGCCCATCTGGAGAAGACCACAGAGCCAAGCAAAGCCACCTACCGAGTCACCTGCTGTGTCTGTCCATCACCACGCAGGACCGCACGTGGCTTCCCATCCCTCCTTGCCTTGCTTCCCCCCGCCTCACTCTCTCTGCCCAGTTTGCGCCTCCCAAATAAAACATCGGCACTTTCATCCTTGCCTCAAGCCCTATTTTCTAGACAGTCTGGGCTATGACAGGTCTGCGTTTGGATTTTATGTTTTGTTATCTTGATCTATTTTGTGGCTTTAAAATGCGTTTCAGTATCTAATACAAATTCTCCATCTCTCTTTTTCCCCCCAAAAATGTCCTTGCCTATTATTAATCATTTAATCATCCAAATGAACTTTCCCAGAAGTTGAATTCTGGGGGAAAGAAATGACTTTCTATTTTTTAAGTCATCTTCACATTTATTATCTTTTTCTAAATCCAACACAAATATTTATTAACAGCTTGTCTGAAAGCACAGTGGGCTCTGGGGCTCTACGGGATCCCAAGGGAATTGTATTCTAACCGGCACGAAAGGGAATGATAAATGACCTTTGTGTAAGCCCTCAGGGTAGACGGCAGTAGCCCTGGTTTGCATAGAGCCGGACCCAGAAGTTCCAGAACTGCCTGAGAGGAACGGTGGGGGGAGCCCCGGTTAAGGCTAGAGCCCTGGTCCCCCAACCCCCAAGTCTCTGGTCTGTACACTCGCCAGCCTGGAAGAGTGTTGACTGCAAAGGCAGTGAGCCTCAGGAGGGTGGGGCTATGTCACAGGAGGCTTCACGAAGAACAGATAAGATTCAAGGAAATGAGGAAACATCCTTCCAAGGAAAGAGAACATCTGTGGAAGATTCCAAAAGCAAATGGAATTGGATTCCAGAGAGGACCCGGAAGCATCCAGACCCCAGTGGACAAGGCACACATAGAGCAGGCACGCATGAGTCCTGCGGGGGCGCAGCTGGTGGGCAGCCATGGCTTCCTGTCCTAAGCGCTCACTCCTGTCCCCTGAGAATTTTCCTCTGAACCCCCTCCCCTTGGCCACAGACTAGGCAGAGCCCTCAGCTTGTCCCACACACTGTTTGGTGGCCCGTGTCTCCCAGCCAAAAGTTTCCAGGGAGATGGTCCAAAGCCAGGACAGCAATGCCCCACCCTTGTTTTGCAGGATTTTTAAAATCATCTTCAAATGTGCGATTTTCTTGAGCCTCTCAAAACAAAATTTGACTTGAAAATAATACCTCTTATTATGGTAGTGGTCTGCGTGCTTCTTAAAAATTCTTCAATCGAAAATCGATTCGCACGACGATGGGATGACAATGTCTCATCCATGCAGTCCCGTGCACAGGACTCATCGTGGCGCCACCTCCAAGAAATGTAGGACCCGGCTCCCCTTTGTGGGCGGGGACGTCTCCCTGCGTCCTGAGCAGTTATCACAGTACCCGGAACGTCGTGGACGCCTCAGTGGGTGAAAGAATGAGTAAACTAATATGAACCGCGGAGCAGACTCTGAGCCCCTGGTGCCGTGTGAAAAGAGTGCCAGGGAAACACAGGAGAGGGAACAGCCACACACGCAGGGGACACTGTTGAAGCCTCTTCACCCAATTCCTGCTCGGCAGCCAGGGGACCGGGACGGCCCGTATCATCCAACGAGCAGTGTGAGATGATGAACCAACCTCGATTCCTCAGAAGGCAAATGCCACCTTAGGGGATGTGAGTGTGTATGGGTGGGGGGAAGGGACAGATTCCTGAAACAGGACTTTTTTAGAACCCTCTGGAAGATCTTGATTTGGATATTTCAAGGAGCTGGGAAGGCCTTTGCAAAAGCGTGAGGCTAGAGCCGTGAGTGTGCTTTGAGCCTGCAAAGTGGTCCGAGGTAACTGGAGCCAGTGACTGCACAGCATGCGGCCGGGAGGGAGGGAAGGAGGGTCGGGGAAGCCAAGGAGGAAAGCATGGGCGGAAGAATGGATGACCTTGAATGCTGGCGGAGGGGGAGGGGGGCCTCTGAAGGTACTCTGAGTGCCCCTACACTACCTCCAAGAGAAAGGCTCCGAGAGGTACGTTCATCCCTCGAATATTGGCGGTGCACTTCCTACAGGCCAGGCGCTGCTCTGGTGCGCGGATGCAACACTGGGCAAGAGAGGTGAGATGCCTGCCCTCATGGAGCTGACGTTCTAACAAGGAGATGAAGCCTTCTGGACGTAAGAGCTTTGAAGAAATGCAACACTGTGGTGTGATAGAGAGAGAGCCATCAGGAAGTCAAGACCCCAGTGACAAACTGCATTTCGCGAGCAGAGGGAACGGCAAGTGTTAAGGCTCAAATTTAAGGAACTAAAAGGTCAGTGGCTGGAGGCTCCCAAGCGTCAGAGGAAGTGGCGTGGGGTCAGAGGTCAGGCCCGTCTGAATCATGGAGGTCTGCGGAGGCTGTGATGAGAGGTAGGGGGTTATTCTAATGCAATGGGGAGCTATTGGAAGGGTTTAGGCAGGGTAGTGGCAGGACCAGATTTCTGTTTTAATGATCATTCTCTCTCCCACGTGAAAACACAGGGAGAAGGTGGTGTCCGCAAGCCACGAAGAGCGCTCTCACCAGAACCTGACCATGCTGGCACCCTGATCTCAGACTTCCAGCCTCCACAACTGCAAGAAAATTCATTTCTGTTGTTTAAGCCTCCCGGTCTGCGGTATTTTGTTATGGGAACTTGAGCTGACTAATATAGGGGTCCTACTGCCATATGGCACTCTGCCCCGCTCCACTCTCTTTCCAGAGAATGCCATGGAGTGCTGGGATTGAGGGGAGTCCAACTTTCAGAGTGTCAAACTCCACAGAAGCCAACAGCCCCAGCCCGCACTGTACGCCCTGTAGCGGGGGACCTTCTCACCCTTCCCAGCTCTAGTGCCAACTCGTTCATGTGTTTCATTATAATCCCCACCATTATGGGGCATCCAAAAGCTCCCACAAGCTTCTTCCCTGAACACAGAAAAAAGAGAAAGAAAAAACACCTCCACCAAAGATCTCAGAAAAATGTATAAGTGGTCTCAGATACTCCAAAGGAGCTCAAGCAGGGGGGTGTCGAGACCTTCACTCTTGCAATTTTGAGTCACAAGAGCTGGCCGTGCACACCAGGCCGATTGCGGGGCTGTTGTTTTTGTCCTTGGATATGGCAATCCACCAACGTTCATAGGCACGTGTATAGGGCACATGAATACAAGATGAAAGACGAAACAACTGCGTAGGGAGTAAATCTGCTTCAGCGTTTAGACTCTACAAGGTGGTCCTACATTGATTGCTATGACTGCAGCCCACAATGCCAATGCAAGACCCAGAAATGTCCACACTTTCCTTTCCAGGATTCTGCAAGATGCAGAGCTTCACTATATCTTGCTACTTGGATCTGATACCTTGTCCCAGGTGGGCATGTGGACGAGACGTCTAAAGAAGGAGCGTTGACCCTGAGGTGGCAGGACGACCGACCTCATTAACAGGGTACACGAGCAAGCCCAGAAGCCAGCACAGCCTCTTCACACACCCGCTCGTTCAACATCAGCCAGCACCGTGACTAGAAAAGCCATCTTGACACAGCTGCTGTCACGATGGGGACCTCATGTGCATATGCTGTGTTGCATGTGCACGTGTACAATGATGTCACAGGGTTGCCTATGCAGGGAAAGTGTAGGACATGCATGAAGCAGCTGTCAGAGGCAACTACCTCTTCTACAGGTGTGTCCTCACATCTGGACCACCCCCACCCAGCCCGGATTTTACCCCCTAATGACCCTTCTGGCTCCCAGACCATGCCCAGGTGATCAACCATCCTGTTTGCGTGGAACCGAGGGGTTCCCTGGATGTGGACGTTCAGTAGCAAAACCCAGAAAGTCCTGGGCAAACCGGGATCAGTTTGTCAAAGCCCAAGGGCCCGGGAGACGAACAGCCCACAGTGCAAAGCCTGGGGCCTCCAGGACAGAGTGGAGGTGCCTTGCACTGCTGGGCTCCCCTCTTGCCTGAGGGCCGGGCAGTGATGGCCAGTCCCCTACCAGGGCCGAGGTGCTCTGCGGACCTTTTTGGCTTCATAGGGTTCCTCAGTCTCCCTCAGGACCCCTTTCTTGCTGGAGAGTTGCTCAAACTGGCAAACACCTCACTACCCCAGTGGTTTCCACTCAGAACCATGGAGGCAGGCAGGTGTGGACGGTGATTTCTTGCAGGCTCTGACTTACGGAGGGACCCGGGCCACAGAAGAGAGGCCAGCAGGCAGGCGATGCCACAGCTCCCGGGTCTGCAGGAGAGGCAGGAGGGAGCCCTGGGCCGGCTCAGGCACTCGTGTGCTTTTGGAAACCCAAGCCCTGACTGTGGACAAAGGGCACCATCCCAGAGTCTGGGTAGGAAGGTCCCAGACCCACGTGGCTGGCATTGCAAGGTCAGTGTTTGTCCTTCCCCAGCAGGCCACCTGCCGCGTCCCCAATCCACTTGACCTTCAGACGGAATGGCTTTCTTCAGCCTGGTTTTCCATATGGCAACCTTTCTGAGAATCAGGACAGAGTCTCCAAAGGAGATGACGTAACAGATCAAGAGAATTTCTTCTCAGGGATATGGGGGACTCTTCTAGAGTTTAAATCCGGGGCACCCCTGGTAATGCAGCAAGTTGGCAACAGAAGCCTATTCTTAGGTGAAGGTTATACCCCCAGACCTCCCCCTCCCAAGTGAAGGCCACAGGCGGGTCCCAGAATGCAAGGACATCCCTGAGACAGGCGGTCACACTGCATAAACTCAGCTCCAGAAACTCTCAGCAAAGGGACCCTCTGTACCTGGTGCAGCTAAACTCCAATCCACCACACGGCGGGGGGGCGGGGGGGGGGGGCTTTCTGGAAAGCAGCGGCCCTGGACTGTGTGCAAAGCAACATTTAACCTGATGCTGAAGGCTGCATATTCCCACTACTGCATACATTACCCTTTATCTAATTCAACTGGGCCCCAATCCTACCGAATGGCCAATTAATAAGGCAGTATTGGAAAGGTGGGTTGTTCCCGTAGTTGGACACTGTGGCAGCCCCCTGTCCTTGCTTTCACCATCTTCCTATTAGTATGAAAACTTTGTCCCTGCCTCGCCAGAACGTCATAGGCGAGCCAACACCTGCTGGGAAGCAGAGACGGCGCCCTATAGAATGGCCTGAGGGACAAAGAGAGTTTGCGGGAGGCACAGTCTTCTTCATGGGCCCAAGGACAATAAGCAAGAGGCCCCTGGGCCCTGACTTTGTCTCTCGGCTCTCGGACCTACAGACGTCCTACAGGGCATAGGCCCTGTCGAGGCAGCAAGAGCGCCAGCTCAGCGGCCCTTCCTCAGTGGAGTCACTCAGGAAACATCCCTGCCTTCCAGCCTCCCCCCAGCCAGGGAGGCAGGCCTTGGGCAGAGCATGAGCTGGACTCCAGGAAGTGGCTGCTGTGCGGAGCTGAGGCCTCACCCCTTTTGAAGGGTCAGGTGTGCCCTGTTACAGGCTGCTCCAGCTGCCAATCATGGGAACAGGTGGAGGAAAGAAACAGAGTTCAGGGAGCGTGCTTTTCAAAGGTAAGATCTTAATGATGCAAATGCATGTTTCAGCAAGTAGGGGCCAAGGGCAGTCGGCAAGATCTCTGTGCACCTGACCACTGTCCCCTCTCCCTACCCCTCCTCTCTCTGCCCCCACTCTGCTCTCAGTAAGCAATAAGAAATGTCTAGGCTAATAACTTGATCATCAGCGTAAGTCAAGCACTTCCACAGAGCCCAGGGAAGGGGTGGGAACACATGGCGTGGACACTTCCCATCTATGCCCTTCTCCATCCCCCGTCACTGGGCCATCTATGATCAGCAAAGCGCCATCAGAAACTCCTGAGGAGAAAAGAGGCAAAATGCCTATGGGAGCCAGGCAGGCAACCCAAAGGAGTGATGCCAGCCAGGTGTGAGAAATACAGCCGTGAAAATCCAACTGTATGTGGACCGCCACTCACAGCAGGGCTGGGAGAAGGTACAGAGCTGTGGGGACCAAGGCAAACGACAGAGCATGGCCTCGCCTGAAAGGAGCAGCCCTATTCGGCACCCCAGTCATGTTCATGGGGGAATCTCTGGATTTTTTTTCAAGAGAAGTCAGAAATTTGGATTTTACGTGCAAACTTGCGATTTGTAAAGGCTGGAACCTAATTCAGGTTTTGCTAAAAGAATGCAGAGGGAAAGAAAGAAAAAGAGAGACAGAGAGAGACGAGAGAGAGAGAGAGAGAGAGAGAGGAAGAAAGAAAGAAAGGAAGGAAGAAAGAGAGAAAGAAAGGAAGAAAGAGAGAAAGAACGGAAGGAAGGAGGGAGTGAGGAAGGAAGGAGGGAGTGAGGAAGGAAGGAAGGAGGAAAGAAAGAAAGAAGGAAGGAAGGAAGGAAGAAAGGAAGCAAGGAAGAAAGAAAGAAAGGAAGAAAGAAAGAAAGAGAAAGAAAGAAAGAAAGGAGGGAACTACCTCGACCTGAAGACAGCCCATGGACCATCTGTTTGCAACCTCTGTAGTCCCCAGGGAAAGCCAACTAGTAAGGGATCCTGGGCAGGCTAAAACCCCAGTGCAGGCCCTGACTCAGGGATCTGCCCTCTCGGGAATTGGCATGCCCAGAACCCCTCTTCTGGTCTGTGAGACTTGATCTTGGAGAACAATAGAGAGACCAGGGAGAGAGGACCTTGTCCAGCTCAGGCGGCTCACTGCTGGCACACTCTACACAGTGAACTTTGCAGGGGTGCTGGGGGCAGATGGAGGGGCCCATCCACATGCAGCGGGAGCTGGAGGAGGATGTGAGCTCCCCTCTCCATGGCCCCGCTGTCAACCCAGTTGAAAAAGGTATTTGAACGAATTAAATTCCACGAAAAAGTTCTGTTTCCCTGTCAAGGCAGCACCTATTTCCAAGTGTCTATGATTGACATGACCCTTCATGTGTGTTTTTAAACGAGACCATTTTGTGTGCAAATATGGCAGGAAAAAGAATTCCTTGGTCCAGCGATCCTGAGGCTTCCTCTCCTGGTGAGACGCCCAGAGATGAAATTGCCCTTGAATGTTATCCTCTTCTTCTATTATTTTTATCTTAGGTTCCAGACCACAAATGAAACACATTGGGGAAATAAGATTCTGTCACCACTTCTGGATGCCTGTCGAAGGTGCTTGCATCCTGGCTGAACCAGTGGCCTTCCCCGCGCCCCGTCAAGCTGTCCTGGCCACAGCTGAGGTAGAAGAGGACCAGTGCTGTAACCAGGGGGACCCCAGGCTCCAACTTTGGGTCTCTTCTCTCTAGCCATGGACAGAGGCTGCCACCTGTGCAATGCAGAGTCCCTCACTCAGAAGGGCTCTGCACTGGGTTTAAGAATCTGCGGCTGTGTCTTGAAACTCTTAATTTTGTTAACAAGGGACCCGAATTTTCATCTGACCCTGGTCCCCACAAATCATGCAGCCAGTCCTGCCCTGAAGGGCGCACACCGTGACAGCTGCCCCGCTAAGGGGCTCAGCTCTTGAGGGAATTCCCCACCCCAGAAGGTGAAGGTACATTTACTCTGAACTGGGGGCCACCACCACATCCAAGGAAGCCTCATCTAAAGCTGTTTTTTGTGTGGTTGTGTAAGGAGCCCAGAAGCCTGAAGAGGGGGAGAAAGTATGCATAGACACAGCGTTGGAAAAGCAGAGCTCGCTGTGGGCTTCCTGGAGGAGGGGACCCAGAGCTGGGAATGAATTGGACAGATAGGCAGGGTCTGGAGGAGCCATGAGGATGGAAGGTGGGGTATGTGGTGCACAGGAAGCAGAAGTGGGATCAGCAGGCCGGGGCCCCTTGATTGTGGGGGAGGTCTTGGAACCCCTGTCCCCAGCCACCCCAGCCACTGAGCAGTGACTTCACTCATCCTCCCAGGGCCACGGCACCTGCCACCCCTCAAGCACCCCCAGCCCCTCATCTCTCTGCACAAAGGCTGCTCTAATTCCCCTTGCAGCCCGGGTGAGAGGCAGTCAGGGAACAATGCTATCTGCGCGTGGTGGCGCCCAAAATACGACTGTCATTTATTTCGTTATATGAAATTAGAGCACGCCTTGTAGCCATAATGAATCATTTCCTTCTTGCCTCGGCCATGGTGTCAGGCAGGAGCTCAGCATCTCCCATTCAGGGCCTTTCACTTCATCGCAGGCTAATAATAACCCACCCGGGTGAGCACACATCTTCCCAAGACAATGGAGGGCCCAGACGGGCATCGTGGGCAGGAGAGCAGTGCCCGCAGGGGAGGGGGGAAGATCAGGGTGTCATGGCAGGAAGAAGACAATGTCCATGGGGAGGGGAGGGAAAGCCTTAGGGCGGTGGCTCCGGTGGGAACCTGGGTCCCCCAGGTCCCTTTTCCAGCTGCTCCACCTGATGGGGGCAGGGAATAGAGCCCACTCCTAGGCTGCCCTTCTACTAGCACTTCTTTCAATCATTGCCCAGGTCCAGCTCAGAAGCCTCCTTCTTTGTTTGTTTTTTTTTGGTTTTTTTTTGGCGGTATGCAAAAAGACCTAACATTCATTTCACCAGGGCCTCTCACTGTTGTGGCCTCTCCCACTGTGGAGCACAGGTTCCGGATGCGCGGACTCAGCGGCCATGGCTCACGGGCCCAGCCGCTCCACAGCATGTGGGATCTTCCCGGACCGGGGCACGAACCCGTGTCCCCTGTATCGGCAGGCGGACTCTCAACCACTGCACCACCAGGGAAGCCCTCAGAAGCCTCCTTCTTGAGGAAGCCATATCCTGATCCCCCACCACCACTAGCACCCGCATCTTCCATTCGAGTGTGAGCTTTCAAGGCATTAACTGTTTCCACAGCCTTGTCCCAGTCCTGCCCAGGCCTGGAGCTGCCAGGAGTTGGCCTCACCTCTCTCATCTCACATCCCTGCCCAGTGTGGGCTCACTGTGTGCCCAGTGGCAGACGCTCAGTACATGAGTAAGTGTGTCCTGATGGGGCCAAACCTCCAGTTGTCTCCCACTGGGACTGTGACCAGGAGCCCCATCTCATCCTGGGCAGGAGAAGCAAGGCCCAGACCCTGTCCCCTAGAACCTCCTCCTCCAGGACAAGGCAAGGCCAGCCAGGGGAAATTATAGGGTCTACTCAGACACTGTGATTACTGTCTCTTCCACTAACTATAACTTAAGATCTTTTAGTCACCGTATCTGCGGGAACAGGCACAGAGCCAGTTTTGTTGAATGAAAGAGTAAATGAATAAATGAATGAGCACCAAAGGCCATGTGCCAAAGGACAGAGAACAAACCGCAGGGGTGAAGTGATCAGAGAAGGGAGGCTGCTCACTGGTCCCAGAGGCAGACTGGGTTAGGACCTCAAGACCCAAGAAATGTAGTCAGTTCCCTTGGTTTTCCTTTTGCTTCATATATGTTAGACTTGGAAGAGAAGAAGTCAAAAATCTGGAAGCTACAACAGGCACAGACACAAAACAAAAGCCCCAACAAAAGCCTGATCTCTCTAGTCAAAGGACAAAGAAAGGGGCAGCTTAGTAAGACCAAAAACTTTTATACAATAACCAGTCTACTCCACCCAAACACTAGAAGAAAAGAAAACAAAAAAAACTCTGGCCCCACTCATACCCATACCCACAAAGACCAAATGGGGGAGTCTAGACTTCCATCCTCAAGAGGCTATAACAAGGAACCCCAGAGTCCCTACTGAGGTAATGTCAGAGAAGGACAGGTATGGAAACAGGATCTTCATCCCCACTGGGCTCCCTCTCCCAACAGTGTCAGTGGAGACTGTGGGGAGCCTGAACTTCACCTCTCTCTTGCCAGTAACAAAAACACCCCTCCCATTCTTGATGGAGTCAAAGCAGGCCTAGTGGAGAATCAAGACTTTCATCATCACCCAGCAAACAAGGCCACGTCATCACGGTATCAGTGGTGCCCACATGGGGAGCCAGTTTTCCTACCCACACCCAAAAGTAGTAAGGATCCTATTTCCTCCAAAGGCAACAGAGTGGGGAACTTGGAGGTAGACTATATCAGATAAAATAGACTTCAGAGCAAAGAAAATTATCAGAGACAGAGACATTGTATCATAATAAAAATGTTGATTCACCAAGAAGATACCTCAATCCTAAATGTGTGTGCACCAAACAGAACTGCAAAATGTGTGAACTCAAAACTAATGGGCAGCATCCCCCCTCCCCTACTAGAGCAGTGGCAGAGAAAACCATCTAAAACAAAAGGTTTAAGTAAGATCCAGAATCTCCTAAGATAATGCAAATTCCCAGGTTTCAATAAAAAGTCATCATCATACCACAAAAAAGAAAGGTCTCAAACTGAATTTAAAAAGACAATCAGGGGCTTCCCTGGTGGCGCAGTGGTTGAGAGTCCGCCTGCCGATACAGGGGACACGGGTTCGTGCCCCGGTCCGGGAAGATCCCACATGCCGCGGAGCGGCTGGGCCCGTGAGCCATGGCTGCTGAGCCTGCGCCTCCGGAGCCTGTGCTCCGCAACGGGAGAGGCCACAACAGTGAGAAACCCGCGTACTGCAAAAAAAAAAAAAAAAAAAAAAGACAATCAGATATCAACAACAATATGAAAAAAATGTCAGAATTATCTGACAAAGATTTTAAAGCACTCATCACTTTTTAAATGCTTCGATGAGCAATTACAAGCCCATTTGAAATAAATGAGGGGAAGAAAGAATCTCAACGGAGAAACAGAAGATATAAAGAAGAACCAAAGGGCAATTTTAGAACTGAAAAATACAGTACCAAAAAAACAAACTCAGTAGTTGGGCTTAAGAGCAGAATGTAGAAGAAAGAGGAAATAATTAGTGCACTGGAAGAAAGGACAATAGGCATTACTCAATCTGAACAATAGAGAGAAAAATAGACTGAAAAACTAGTAGAGCCTCAGGGTCCTGTGGGATTATAACAAATGACCTAACATTCATTTCACCAGAGTCCTGGAAGGAGAGGAGAAAGAGGACAGGACTGAAAAGTATTCAAAGAATGACACGGCGACCTAAGACAGCAGGCCACATCAGCCGGGCATGGCAGCATGGAGCTCAGCCTTGGCAGCACCTCTGCTCTTTGGAACCTGCCAGCTTCCTCTTCTCCACTGTGCCCAGTGAATGTTTGCCTTGCAGACTGAGGGGGGAGATCAAAGAGACCCAAATTCTCAAAGAAAAGTTTCCTCGAGCTACAGCTATCAAAGTCACTGACATTTCAGGAGACTGTAGGACAATGTATGAAATTCAAGTCAAATCGGAAGAATTTAAGAAGAGAACTGTCCAGCAGCACCAGATGGTAAATCAGACACTAAAAGAAAAGATCAAATGTATGCATGGATTGTGGCTATTTACCTCTGTCCCCAGACACTGACCACGTCCTGGCTACATAGATATTGCTGCTGAAACCTTGGATGAATCTTATTGCCACCATTCTTTCCTAGGCATATGACAAAAAATTTATCTATTTTATTCATAGACATTTCCATATTGTAATTATAGAAGAATATGGTATCTATTTAGATGTTAATTAAAGGCGACAGACAATTAAAAAATTTTTTCATTACAAAAAAAAAAGTATTCAAAGAAAGAGTGGTTGAAAACTTCCCAGGTTTGACAAAAGACATAAACCTTCAGATTCTAGGAGCTAATTTTACCCAAAGAGTATAAATACAGAAAAAGCCATACAAGACACACCATAAATAAACTTCTGAAAGCGAAAGACAAAGACAAAATCTTGAAAGCAGCCAGAGAAAAATGATATGTTAATACTGGGGGAAAGCAATGAGAATAATAGTAGATTTCTCATCAGAAACTATGGAGGCCAGTGGAAGTGACACAATGTTCTTCAAGTGCTGAAAAAAAGGCTGCCTAACCCAAAATTTTATACCCAGCAAAAATGCCCTTCTTTAATTAAAGGGAAGTCAAGACATTCTCCAGTGAAAATAAACTAAGAGAACTTGTCCCCAGCAGACCTACCCTAAAAGAAAGGCTTAAAAAGTTCTGTAAAGAGAAAGGATGCTACTAAACAAAAAAAAACCTTGGAACATGAGGAAAGAAGAAAGAATACAATGAGCAAAAATGTGGATAAATACTATAAGTTTCCCTTCTCTTGAGTTTTCTAAACATGTTTGATTATCAAAGCAAAAATTACAATACCGTTTGATGTAGTTCTAAATGTATGTAGAGAAAATATTTTAAACAACAATATTATAAGTGGAGAAAATAAAGGTAGTTAAAGGGAGGTAATGTTTCTATACTTTATTCAAACTGGTGAAATGATGATATTCTAAGTTATATATCAAGCATGTAATGCCTAGAGCAACCACTAAAAAAGTTACACAAAGAGATACACTCAAAAACATTACAGATAAATCAAAGTGGAATTTTTTAAATGTTCAAACTAACCCACAGGCACACAGAAAAAAGAAAACAGAGAAACAAACCACAGAAAATAAACGAAAGACAATGGCGGAATTAAGCTGTAATATATCAATAATTATATTAAATATAAATGGTCTAAGTATACCAATTGAAAGAGGTGGCAGAAATGGATTAACAAACATGACCCAACTACATGCTGTCAACAAGAAACTCATTTCAAATACAACAACATAGGCAGGTTGACAGCAAAGGGATGGAAAAAAATATATCATGCAAACATTAAATAAATAAAAGGAGTATAATAATATCAGATTACATAGACTTCAAAGAAAATTACTATAGATAGAAAAGGATAATAATGGTAAAATGATCAGTCCACCAAGAATGCATTCTGTTTTTCTATTTTTGTTTTTTTTTTTGGCCATGCGGCACAGCATGTTGGATCCTAGTTCCCTGACCGGGGATTGAACATGTGTCCTCTGCAGTGGAAGAGTGGAATCTTAACCACTGGACGGCCAGGGAAGTCCCAAGAATGCATTCTTATATACATTATTCTTGTATACTTGTGTATACACTTAGAATGTGTATATATCCTAAATGTGTTTATACCAAACAAAAGAGCTGCAAAATATAAGAAGTAAAAACTGACAAAACTGAAAGGAAAAAGAGATAAATCCACAATTATAGTTGAGTGCTTTAAGTCTCCTCTCTCAGAAACTAGACAGAAAAGCAACAAGGATATGGAAGAACTCAACACCATCAACCAAGAAAATGAACTGACATTTAAAGAACAATCCACACAACAGCAGAATACACATTTCTTTCAAGTGTCCATGGAACATATAGAAAAATAGGGTATATCCTAGGTCATGAAAAAAAATCTCAACAAATTTGAAGGAATTTAAGTCATTCAGAGTGTGCTCTTCAACCACAATAAAACCAAATGGAAATCAATAGCAGAAAGATAACAGAAAATTTTCCAAACATTTGGAAACTAAACAACACACTTCTAAATAACCCATGGATTAAGAGAAAAGTCTCAAGGGAAATTTTTTTAATGAAACAATGAAAATGAGAATACAACAATCAGAAGTTGTAGGACACAGCTAAAGCAGTGCTGAGAGGGAAATTTATAGTACTGAATGGATACATGAGAAAAGAGGAAAGGTCTCAAATAAATAATCTAAGCTCCCACATATAAAAGAAGAGCAGAATAAACCCAAAGGAAACATACAGATGGAAGGAAATAATAAGGTAAGAACATAAATAAATGAAATTAAAACAGAAAAACAATAGAGAAGATCAATGAAACAAAAAACTACTTCTTTGGAAAGATCAATAAAATTGACAAATCTCTGGCAAACTGACCAAAAAAAAAAAAAAAAGAAAGAAAAAAAATTAGGAAAACACAAATTGTCTTAATAGGAATAAAACAGAGGATATCACCACAAACTCTGCAGATATAAAAAGAATGATAAGGCAATATGTAAACAACTCTATAGCCATAAATATGACAACTAAAATAAAATGGGTTGATTCCTCAAAAAACACAAGGTACCATAATTCACTCAATATGAAAACAAGAATGTGAATAGCCCTGTAATGATTAAGAAATTTGAATTTGTGATTTAAAATTTCTAAAAAGGAAACCTCCAGGCCCAGATAGTGTTACTGATGAATCCTATCAAATGTTTAAAGAAAAATTAATGCTATTCTATAGGATTTCTTCCAGAAAATAAAGAGAAGGAATCTGAATCCCCAATTCATATTATGAAGCTTATATTACTCTGATGCCAAAACCAAAGACTATGAAAGAAAGAGAGGCAGGGGGGGGGGGGGAGGGAGGGAGAGAGTGGAGAAAGGAGGGAGTGAGAAGGGGAGAGAGGGCGAGAGGGAGGAAGGAAAGAAAGAAACTACATGAATGTAGATGCAAAAATCCTTCACAAATATTAGCAAATAGAATTCAGCAATATATATAAAGAATTACACACAGTAACCAAGTGGGATATGTTCCATGGATGCAAAGCTGGTTCAGTATTAACAAGCTAAAAAATAAAAATCAGGGGCTTCCCTGGTGGCGCAGTGGTTGAGAGTCCGCCTGCCGATGCAGGGGACACGGGTTCGTGCCCTGGTCCGGGAAGGTCCCACATGCCGCAGAGCAGCTGGGCCCGTGAGCCATGGCCACTGAGCCTGCACGTCCGGAGCCTGTGCTCCGCAACAGGAGAGGCCACAACAGCGAGAGGCCCGCATACCACAAAAATAAAAAAAAATAATAAATAAATAAAAATCATATAATGATATTAATTGATGTTGAAAGAGTATTTGATAAAATTCAACATCCATTTATGATATTTTAAAAAAGAATGATGCTCTCAAAAAACTAGGAATAGTGGGGAACTTACTTGACTTGATAAAGGGCATCTATAAACAACCTACAGCTAACATTGCAGTTAATGGTGAAAGACTGAATGTTTTTCCCCTGAGTTCTGGAACAAGGCAAGGTGTCACTCTCACCATTCTTATTTAACATATTGGTGAACGTTCTAGCTAGTGCAATAATGAAACAAAAAGGGAAATAAAAGACATGCAAATCAGAAGAGAAGAAACAAAACTGTTTCCATTAGTATTTGTAGATGACCTGATTATCTATGTAGAAATCTACAAAAATTCTCTTAGAAATAACAAGTGAATTCAGCAAGGTTGCAAGATACAAGGAAACATGCAAAACTCAGCCACATTTCTATATACTAGCAGTAAACACATGAACACCAAAATGTTTAATATAATAATTGCTCAGATATAATTTATAATTGCTCAGAAATAATATATTAAGATGTAAATCTAACAAAACATGTACAAGGCTTGTGCAGACAGCTACACAATGCTGACGAAAGAAATCAAAGAAGATCTAAATAATCATTCAAGGATTAGAAGACTCAACAAAGAGATCAATTCTCCTCAAATTGATACACAGTTTTAATGAAATTTCTATCAAAATTCTAGAAAGACAAAGACATACATATATAATACACACACGCAATGGTATTCTAAAATTAATTTCAAATGCAAAGGAACTAGCATAGCTAAAACAATTTTAGAAAAAAGGAATAAAGTGAATGGAATTGGTCTACCCAAGTTCAACATTACTGTACAGCTACAGTGATCAATACGGCATACTGGCAGAGAGATAGAACTGTATATCAATGGAATAGAATAGAGAGCCCAAAAGTAACTCACACAGATATGCCCAGCTGATATTTTTTATTGAAATATAGTTGATGTACAATATTATATGTTACAGGTTTTCAATATGGTGACTCGCAATTATTAAAGGTTATACTCCATTTATAGTTATTATAAAATATTGGCTGTATTCCCTATATTGTACAATATATCATTGTAGCTTATTTTATACATAATAGTTTGTAACTCTTAATCCCTTACTCCAGAGTCCCTCCCCCATTCCCTCTTCCTGCTAATTAGTGATGACCACTAATTTGTTCTCCGTATCTGTGAGTCTCTTTCTTTTTTGTTATATTCACTAGTTTGTTGTATTTTTTAGATTCCACCTATAAGTGATAACACGGTATTTGTCTTTCTCTGTCTGACTTATTTCACTTAGCATAATACCCTCCAAGTCCATCCATTGTTGCAAATGTCAAGGTTTCATTCTTTTTTATTGCTGAGTAGTATTCCATTGCATATATATATACCACATCTTCTTTTTCCATTCATCTGTTGATGGGCACTTAGGTTGCTTCCATATCTTGTATGTGCAGCTGATTTTTTACAAAGGCACAAAAAGCAGTCTAATGAAGGAAAGATACAGCCTTTTCAACCAATGGCTGTGGAGCAATTTGACATCCATAGGCAAAAACAACAAAAAAAAGAATATTGATCTAAGTTTAACACTTATAAAATAAACTCAAATTGATCACAGACTTAAATGTAAAATGTCAAACTACAGAACTAGTAAAAAGCATGGGAGAAAAATCTTAGAATCCAGGGCTAGGCAGAGACTCCTTAGACTTGATAGGAAATCATAGTCCACAAAAGGAAAATTGATAAAGTACACTTCGTCAAAATTAAAAGGTTTTGCTCTTCAAAAGACCATGTGAAGAAGATGAAAAGACAAGTTCCAGAAAATATTGTATATCTTAAAAAGAACTAGTAGCTAGACTATAGAAAGAACTCTCAAAACTCCTCAGTTTAAAAAAAAATCAGTCGCATTTTTTAAATGGGCAAAACCCAAAATATCATTATATGTGCATATTCATTAGCTTATCAATTAACAAGGTCTAATGGCAGATCCAATAATTTCTAAACAGAGATGAACACAAATTATAGTTCGAGACACCTACAATAGCTATAATGCTATATGGAAATATCTCTGGTTTCTATTGGTGACAAAGTCACAGGATATACAAGAGACATAAAAACATAAGTGACACAAAAACAAAGCAATCAGCAAAATCAAGTCTGTAGGAAATGGTACAATTCATCCAGTTCCTTCAATAAATTCCAAGGGTAAAAAAATAAAAATAAATTCCAAGGAAAAAAGAGAAAGAGAAGGTGGGGACTTAGAGATGAAAAACGATGAGTTTTGTCAACCAATTGCAATGGATGGAACTTATCTGATTCAAAGCCCCAAAAAGCAGCTTAAAAGAAACAAAAAGATTATGAGACAAAACTGGATGTTTGACAATATGAAGGAATTTTTGTTAAAGTGAGATAAAGTTATTGTACTTATGTTTTTCTAAGGAGTCCTTATCTGTTAGAGATGCATTCTGAGTCATCGATGGAGGAAGTAACAAGGTACCTGAGATATGCTTCAGTAAACCAGGGTACAGGAGGGAGCCCGGGAGTTGGATCTGGGGAATGGGTACATGGGGGTCTGTTTTTCTGTTCATGCTACTTTTGTACATTTTTTAGTTCTCTATAATAAAAAGTCAAAAATAAAGTTGCAGTAAACATCATTGTACATGATTCTTTGTTTTCATTTAAGATTATTCCCCGCAGACATTTCCTAAAAGTAGAATTGTGGCATTCAAGGCTGCGCACACCAAAATGCTTTTGAAATGCACTGCTTGAGTGAATTAGCAGAACATGAAAAACCAGGCACCCATCTGCTGCATTTAAATCATTCATTCATCTAGTCTAGTGGTTAAACATATATGTTTCATCAGTACCTTTCTTTTATACTAGATGCCGTAACAACACACCTATAGTAAATTGCTATGCTCATTTGTAATAATGTCCTCAGGATAAACCCCTAGAGAGGTCTCCCTAGGTCAGAAGAAAGCGTCCTTTACCCTCCTGGTAACTTCTCCTGTTCCTTGCCACCACCCCCGGCAGCCAGCCATGCTGCTGGTTCCTCGCCTCTGACTACATACCACCAAGTCCACAAACAACACTGACAAATTTGGTGGGTTAAAATAAGATCACTTTGCCGTTAACATTAGCATCTTTTATTACTGGGAGGTTGAATCTTCTAATTGTGGCAAACCCTTAGGAGCACCGGAGAAAAATTAATCCCTTAGACTCCCGGGGAAAATAAGGTCTAGCATGGATCCTTCCTCTGGAGAGTGGATTTTCTGTTACCAACCCCTCCACAGCCAAAGCCCCCATGTGCCCTGAGCTGTGATCCCAGCGTGGGCCCCAGCCCCTGGCATGGGAACCGCTGGAGAGGAGGTCCTCAGGGAAAACTCCAGGAACGGAGTCTCTGGGAGTAAAGACCGAGCATCACTGAGGGACTCTGATGAAGACTTCTGACCAGCGCCGCATCCCGAAAAACTTAGCGGGGCGCTGTTTCCCAGGAGGCAGCCCGAAACTCTTCTTACTAAATGAGCCAACAAGGAATTAGAGAAGGAAGGAAGGGAGGGAGGGAGGGAAGGAATTGCTAAATTAACTGACCAATATATTCATGAATGAACAAATGAGTGGATTCATTAACAAATGAATAAATGAGGGAGTTGGTGGGCTAATAAATGAACGTCTATGAGAGAGTTGGGGAACCCGGCAGAGATGGAAGCCTGCCAGCCTTCCCGCTGTCACAGGCAGCCAGGTTGGAGGAAGAGGCAGAACCACAGCCCACCACCAACCTCCCTTTAGGCACCCGGGGATGCCTACTGGTGCGCCCCAGGACCAGAGCACCAAACTCCACCCACGATGCTTCTCATAAAACGACAGAGTTTTACGTTTTCTACACACTTTTTCAAGGATATTTTGTATGTGTCCTCACTACTAATGAAATAATTATTTCGGGGCGAGGGGGGAGGAAAACGTTCAACATCTGAAATAAAATAACACAAGCTGCTGAGAAAATGAACACTTGCCTTGTGAGTAAGCAGAATGGATTTTCCAAATTTCCACCAGGGAAGAGAGATCTGAGCAGCTTGGGAGCTGGCAGCTCCTCTCTCCCTTCTCTCCTGCCTAACCCCACCTCCACCTTTTCCTTCTTTATCTTCTAAGAAGGCTTAGCACAGGTGAGAATAAAGCTACTCAACATCCCCTAGGGCTCCCCGATCCCCTCCATGCAGCATGCAAGAGGCAGGCCTGCACCCCTTGCCAATCCCCACCCAGAGGCCAGAGGAACAAGGACATGTCTGGGGTCCCAGGGCAGCTCACAGGCACTGAGGTCTGGCGTCTCTGCTGTCTGTGTTCAAACTCCGACCCCAGCTTATTCAGGGACCCACAGGCACCTGGGGTGGGATGAGACCCCAGACTCGGGAATCAGGGATAGGCCAATGGCCACAGGCCGGCAGGGCACACACTGCTTCACGTTTTCAGCAGCCCTTGGCTAGAGCAGACTCCTCTCCATAGAAAACCCAGGAATTACTCATTTTTATTGCTTGTTCCTCCAAGTTCTTGAAAATGAGTGGCCCAGAACTTGGGCAGGTTTTCCCAAGGGGTTTCTTTTGCCCCTCTGCTCTGTCTTCTGGAATACACCTCCCCCTCCTAGCAAAGCAGTGGGGCCTCTGCACCCTGGGAAAGCAAGAAGTGCTCAGCCAGTGCCTCACTGCTATTTCCATAGTCTGAGCACCACCACCTTTGTGTGCGTCACTGTCTAATTCTGTGGCAAAGAAACGGCTCCAGCTACACCTGCCCCTGTCTCCACCCCAGGAGGCGAGCCAGGGTGGCAAAGATGAGGCTCTCCCCGTCGGCACCCAAGATGCTCATCGCCTCTCAGCCCAGCTGTCCCCACTCCAGCCTCTGCCTTTGCTGCCAGCCTGTCCTCCTCCCTCACTTTCAGGGGAGCCGTCCGGCCATGCACCTCTTCCCTCCAATGTTACTTCAACTTCTCGTCATAAAACGAAATGATTCCACTGTTGGTGCTGTTAGCTACATTTATCTTTAAGAGCAAAATGTTGAGTTTAGTTTAGTGATGAAAAAAGCCTTTCAAAGGATAACTCATTGGAACTCATTATGTACCATAAAGGCCACTATTTAAAGATTCAGTAATTCCAGTGATGATCTTTTTAAAGCAGATTTATAGCAGAAAATAGTTAGATTCTTTGACTTCGGTTATAATTTTCCATTTTGTAATTTAATACTCCTTTAGTTTATATTTGCACATTAAAAATACAGCATCTAAAAGTCCATCATTAAATACTTTTAATAAGTGCAATAAATAAGTTTTACAGTGCGCATAAATCTAAAAGCAAAACCCAAGCTAAATTGTTAATCTTACACTTTTTCTCATTAATTGCAATACATAAACATATGTTTTATACAAAGATATTTGCTACAAAGTAAGTATAATAAATACAGTTTACCACATGTATTAATCTTAATAGTTACAAGCTGTTAATCTTATATATTAGGTAATAATTTGCAATAAATAATTGTTTATTATCTTGATGTTTGCTTGTCTTGGGTTTTAGCAAGATGCAATAAAGAAATGCAATTTTGAATAATTTGATTGTAAGACTGCTGGGGAAATACTGTATGTTATAATTAGCTGGGAGACGATTCTGTTCACAAGAAGAACAGTGGAAATGGGGTGAAATAACCAAAACATACGTTAGTGAGTCCATAAATAATTTAAGAAAAGTTCACTTTCAAATAATATATTATTTTGAACACTTAAATGCAAATGCAATGAGTGAAACGTGTCACATTCTCTTGTGCTTTCATCCTTACATAGTCAAGGAAGATGGAGAAAGTGGTAAGCCTCATGGAAACTACCCAGTTCCAAGCTGGGATGCAAGTACGGCTGCCTTTGGTGAAAAGAGCGAACTGCCCGCCCCATCGGCCAGAGGCTCCCCGCAGCCTGTAAATGCAGCTTCTGGAACAGCCCGCGGAGCATGCACAGATGCAGCACCCTCCAGACCCAACCTTCAGCCAGCACTTGTCCAATTCCACGTGAAAACCGCATATCCATTTTCAGGGAGGGGTTGTCACCTTTACCGAACTTAATAGAAACGGTTCATCTTATATGTAAAGGTAATAATTTGTCATAAATAATTGTTCATTATCTGGGTATTTGCTTGTCTTGGAGTTTAGCAATATGCCATAAAGCTGTGCAATTTTGAGTAATTTGATTGTAAGACTGCTGGGAAAATGAGGTGGGTGGTAATGAGCTGAGGGAGGGCCCTGTGGGTGAGAGACATCAAGAGAGAACCAGACCACTGACTACCAGCGAATGTAAAATCAGGGTCCTCGCCAATGACAACATGGGGTCTTTGCAAATTCACTCAAAGACAGAGAGTGAATCAGTTTCCCTTTCTTCCCTTTTGGAGGCAACCAGCTCTGGCTGAAAGAAGACTTGATCCCTCAGTGATGATGCAGAGATAGCCCCAGGGATGCTCAGGTCCTACTTATGGGTGCTGGGGGTGCAGCTGCAGAGGTACGTCTTGGCCAAGACCCCACAAGGCTCTTGTGCTGGCCAGTTGGTGTCAAAGGCTCACCTGTTGGTCTGATGCTTCTCACTGCAGCAACCACACACTGTCACACCCCTGCAGGCACAGAGCCGGATGGGTCCCAGTCACGATGAGGCTGTGCCGGCCGGGCGCTAAGACCGTGAGAGCTCTGCCCTCATGCGATCCCAAGGGCACAGTCTCTTTAGGAAAACCTCCCCCAGCCAAGAAAGGAAAGGAGGAAGGGAGGAGGGAAGGAAGGGAGGGAGGGAGGGAGGGAGGAAAGAAGGGAGAGAGGGAGGAAAGAAGGGAGGGAGGGAGGAAATGGAGAAAAAGAAAGAAACAGAATCCCAGATCCATTATAACCATGAACAACTTTTCCAACTGTAGACAATATTAGCAACCCCACAAAGATACACACACACACATACCTGCACACGCACGCATGTGCATCAAGTGATGCAAAAGTCTCCACACCAAAGCACACTAGTAATGTGCTCATGTCAGTAGTTCCTGTGGCTTTAACACCTCCTTCTTCTATGCTTCTGTTACTACGTGTCCCTGGTACAGCCAGCCTGGCTTCTTTTTTTACACCCAGCTCCTTGGACAGCCCTCCCAGCCTCACCTCGAGGGTAAGCCCCTGGCACCCTCTGGCCAGGCTGGGTGTGGCCCACAGGCTGGGAGGAGGCTGTTCATCAGGGCAACAGATCAGCTCAGTCCCTGGACGTTCCTGCCTAGGGTGGGGCTTCAGGCAGAGCTGGTTCCAGGTTCCTAGGAGCAAGTTCCATGAGCCTGAGGCTCAAGGGATCTTAAGATATCACAGACTCACTGACTTGTCCTCTCCTTGGTCACAGCCAGCAGCTTCCATCCCGCTGCCCTGCTCTCTGCTGGACAGGGAGGAAGCCCACCCCACCCCCAACCGTCCCACCTCCACCCAGGCACAGTCCTCAGTTCTCACTACCCCAGGCTCCCCAATCTCCACGCTGGATATGAGATAACGGGTCTCAGGATGCAGCTAGCACTACGGGGGCAGGGATTGGCCCACTCCCACCCCATCCCCCCATATCATGACTTTGGAGAGGCCTCCTAAGGTTCGTGAGGGGTCGGTAGAGCCGCACCCCAGCTCGTTGAGGGGAAGGAATTTTAGAACATCCCTGGATAGTCGGGAAATCCTGACTGATCTGGACTTCCGGTGGAGGGCCCGGCTGGAAGTGGGGACCACTCTGATACCCCAGAAGATGATGTGAAAGCCCCAAAGGGGGAGCCTTGGGCTCCTCTCAAACTCAAGGAGAAGGAAAAGGAGTCAGGAAAAGTCTGCTGCTCAGAGGCAACCGCCTCTAAAACCCAAGATGACGAACACTAAAAGCTCCTTTCGGCAGATGGAAACGTGCCTGCCTCCTCGCCTGAAGACGCGAAAAGCAATCCGAGTCCCTGGGCGGCGCAGGGCAACTGCGGAAATCTCGCAGCCAGATGAAGCTCATAAATTTCCCCTATGAACAATTGTTTTCATTTCCCTCCCATGCCACTAGATATTATAAGTGGAAAGCAAAACACAAGTAAATATGTTCATTCCACTCTTGTGATCAGTGATAAACGAGAGGCCGCCGAGGCTGACAAAGGTCAGCGGGCCGCGCGATGGGTCTGCGGGCAGACACTGCCACCCTCCGGCCGCGTGCGGGACTGCACCTGTCGGCGCCGCCCGACTCGCCTGCCTGCCCGCCAGAGCCGCAAGCGCGGTCTGCAGGCTCACTTCCCATAAACGTTCACTTCGCTCCAGTTAGGGCATCAATACATACGAAGTGCAGAAAAGTGAGAAAGTACAGAAAACTCCAAATTAAAAATAGACATCATCCATAACCCTTCTAAATCTAACCGCTCCTATTAACATTTTTGTACATTTTTCTCTTATTCTGTGACCATCCTACAATGCATGTAGAAGTTGTACATACAACATTTTAAAGTGTCCATATAATGTTCAATCCTGATTTTCTACGGAACGTTTCAACTAGAACAATTTCCATAAATATCTCATGAATATCTTTTTAGGGGCCGCATAGTATTTCAACTTGTGACTGTATGAAAAGTTATTTAACCATCCCCCAATTATTGCTCATTTTAAATGTTTCTGATTTTAAATCTTTGTAGATCATGCTGTGACTGAAATCTTTATGCATAGACTTTTGTTCACATTGTTAAGACTGATCACTAAAGGTGGAATTATTAAGGGAATTAATTTTTAAGGCTCTTAATGACATTATTTCTAGATGTGTAATACCCGTATGAAGAATATTACAGGAAATGATGGGTGAGCATAAAACAGTGCCCAAGTGAATAATGAAAGGTGATACACTAGCTCCTGGACAGAAAGGCTCTGTACTGTCAACATGTCAATCTTCCCACACCTAATCTTGCAATTTAATGCAAGTGCAATCCAAATTCCATCAAAACTTTTTTGAGGTTTTGTCACAATGATTTCCAATTTTATTTGAAAGCTTGAATAAGTAAAAAAACTGTTCAAGAAACATTTTAAAAAAAAGAAAAGGGAGATGAAAAAATGAAAAGCAAGTTTCTCAACCAGGTATTAAAATATGTTGCAGAAAACAACAATAATTAAAACAGTGAACAATTATGTCAGTGAGAAAAGGATGGCTAACTGATGAGGTTGTAAGTACATTCTACCACTCATTCAAAAAACAAACTACATCAGTGCCCTGCTTCATACCACAGATCAAAACAAATCCTATAGGAATTAAAGATTTTAATTTTTAAGTGAAACTACAGAAGTACCATTTATGTAAATTGTAATGGGGAAGCTCTTTCTAAGACCAATTCCAAAGGTAGAAACTAGAAAGATAAAAGATAGCTAGATTTGAATTGTGCATTTAACATAACCATATGTGAAAAATGCAACTTTGAAACTGAAAGGTAAACCAAAACCAGGAAAAAAGTATTTTCAACATATATAACAGAGAGGAGGTTAATGATGCCCCTAACGTAGAAAGCTTTCTCACAAATGAATAACAAATATTTCAACAGGAAAAAAATGTATGGAGGACATGAGCAGCAATTCACAAAAGAATAAATACAAATGACAAACACATAAAAGATATTCAGCCTTATTAGTAATCAAAGACATTGCAAATTGAAACAAAAATGAGAGATCATTTTTGCTCCTATATTGGTAAAGATAAAAACAATTGATAATATATGGTGTTTTCAAGGAGGGGAGAAATGAATCGTTTCAAAACCACTGATGATAGGGTAAATTGGGTAACCTTTATGAAGGGTAATTTGGTAATACTATCAAAATCCTTAAAACTGCATGACCCAAAGATTCTACTTCTAAAGGAATCAATTATGGATGTGTATAAAGATTTAGCTGTAAGTTGTTCATTGCTATTGGAAACAAATCCAACGCCCAACGATGGACGAGTAGAGAATTATATATATTCTCCATACAATAGAGTCCTTAAAAATAATATTATACAAATGTACCTAATAACATTTAGGGATGTTCATAACATAATGTTAAGTAATAAAGAGCAAGTTACAAACAATGTAACTATGTTTTCTACACACACAGGAAAAAAACTATAGGGGTGTACCTCCAAAAAATAATGGCAGGTGAGACGACAAGTAATTTTTTTGCATCCATAGTACTGAATTTGTGTGGATAATCGATACAGATAAACAGGCACACCTCATATACAGTTACCAATACTTTTCTTTATTTTATTGACGTATAGTTCATTTACAATATTGTGTTAATGTCTGCTGTACAGCAATGTCTGCTGTGATTCAGTTATACATATATACATTCTTTTTCGTATTCTTTTCCATTATGGTTTATCACAGGGTATTGAATATAGTTCCCTTTGCTATACAGGAGGACCTTGTTGTTTATCCATCCTATACATACTAGTTTGCATCTGCTAGTCTGGGAATTTGGGATTAGCAGATGCAAACCGATACTTTCTTATACAGTTCATGTTTCAGTACTTCGACACTATTCTATTTACACTCTGTTTATGTACGTTAGAGCCTTTCTAAAGTCAGTGCATTGTCAACACATTTTATACAGTAATTTACGAGGCGAATGTAGTTAATAGTTAATTTCATATATAAGTAATTTTTAATATTTTTTGCTGATTGGTGTTTGCTAATTTTCTCCATTTAACGATTTCTTATCGATCGTTAATGAGAAAAACACTTTTTAGAGGTTTCTAGAAAGGTCAGAGGAGAATCTGTGATCTCCATCATCCTCACCCAAAGTTGGATCTGCCTGCTCTGTGTGTATCTAGAGGACCATGTGCTCGGGATAGGGGCAGGGGGGCTCTTTTGTGAAAGGCAGATCAGGAGTTTAATCAGCGTCCTAATGCCCAGAGGCATCACCTGGTTGAGTAGATGCAAAGGCACCAGAAAAGGAGGTGCCTGCGTGGATACAGATACTGGGACTCTAGTTTGGGGTCCCCTTAACCACTTAACTGTAATCCATCTGTCCCAAGTAAGGTATGTGCTAAGAGAAGGGCAGCCCCAAAAGAGTCCCCTGGGCACAGTGCTATGAGAACCCACTGCATTGGCATGGAAAGGTCTCCTAGGAAGTGACACACAGAGCCTACCACGGACATCTTAGGACCAGCAGTCTCTGACATGTCCCAAGGTATCACAATTGACCAAAAGCCACAGCCCAGCCTGGACGACATCACCACACCCAGGCAGCCACGGCATGAAGTCAGAAGGCCTTTCCTTTCCACTCTGGCTGCATCAACAAAGGAGCTCACCTAAAAGACGCCTTAAGAACACACGCATCATCTGTGAGCATCTCAATCCACTGCTCGGCCCTGGCGCTCAGTGCAATGCTTGGCACGTGGTAGACACTGAACAAGTGTTTACTAAATATAGGAAGGCACAGGGGAGAGTGGAAGGGAGGTGCAAACACAATCCAATGGCTTGTTTCCCTCCCAGTTTCGTATCCAAAGGCAACATAGCATTTCCGGGTCGAATTCAAGTGCCGTCATCAATTTCATACTGAGCATCTGCTGTGGGAGAGAAGACCATGCCCCCAGTCTGGGTGGCTCTTACCTCCATGACAAATCACCTTCCGAAAGACACTCCCCCGAGTGCTGCTGGGGAAAAGCATGACAGAGTCAGAACTGCCCTCGGGGACGGCTGCAGCGCAGAGGCAGGTGGGCGGGAAGTTGAGCACATGCTACTCACCTGGCAGTGGGGAAACCTGGACAAAGCTGGGTCTCTGCTTCCCCATCTGTGAGATGGTGTTAATTACCCAGGCTTGTCCCAAGGCTCTAATGACGGAATGAGCACAAAAGCCCCTCATTAACCAGGGCTAAAGACATCGCTGTGCCATGTTTGAGAGAAGCCCTGTATGCCACTGGCCAGAGCAGGAAGGGGGACGAAGGGACGAGTACCCCTACCTGCAACACACCGAGCCCAGAATTTCAGCCCTGGGGCTCCTGTCCCTCCTCTTGGGGACCAGAACTGCCTGATGGCTGAGTCCCTGCGGAATGCTCAGGTGTACGTCGCTCTGCCCTGGAGGATGGGAAGGGCTCATGGTTGGGGGGCAAGGGAAGGCAGCCCCCCATTTAAGGGTCTGTGCTCCAAGTACCTCCTTTCCCTTGTGCAAGGAGGTGGGGGTGGGGCACAGGGTGGGTACAAGGCTGCCCCCGGTTCAAAAGGCCTCTCCACTGGCTCATCCCAGGGTCCTCGCAGGGAGCCCACGGGTCCCCGCACGGCACTCAGGCGGCTCCACCATCACTGGACGTGGCAATAGAATGTCCAGCAGGTAGGATGGATAAACAGCAGGGACCTACTGTAGAGCACAGGGAGCTGTATTCAATATCCTAGGATAAACCATAATGGAAACGAATATTAAAAAAAGAAGGTCTGTATGTGTATAACTGAGTCACTTTGCTGTACAGCAGAGATTGGCACGACATTGTACATCAACTATACTTCAATTAAAAAATTAAATTAAAAAAAAAAAAGAATGTCCAGCAGGGACTCCTCAACTCTCTCTGTCTCAAAACGGCTAAGGGATGAGAGGTGACACAGATTAGGAAGTAGATAAGCACATTTAATAGACACTGAGATGATAGACTCATATTTTTTTTTACCCTGGCGTGAGATCCCTAAGCCGACACAGCCACGCCCACTCCCCAGGATTAGTGTGGGCTGTCCCCACCAGGCCACGTGCTCTGGGAAGGGTCTGCGTCCTGCTGCTTCCATGACCACGGACGAGCCCCCAAGCTGGAAACGCAAGGATGAGGCCCGCACCAACACTAAGCCTGCCAACACGCGACAAAGGCCGTGCCCCTCCCGCACCCGCTGCCATGAGGGTGCCCCTGCAGTGCCCTTCACCACACTCGGGCTCACCGAAGAGACACACACGTTTTAATCCAGAATGCCCCCCCTCAAGCTGCTCCACTCAAGGACCCAAGCACAAAACCGGGGAGCTGGAGATTGGCAGGTGTATCCAGACAGCCTGCGGCACCCTCACCCTCCTCAGGCCTGAGGAGGTCACCAGAAAAGGAAAAGAGGCAGTTCCGGCCCGGGGAGTTCACCGTGCGCCTGGGGAAGAAGACCCGAGCTAGCGGGGAACCCTGGAGGACGCAGCGAGCGGGGCACCGCCCCGCGCTGTGTGGCTCCACGCAGAGCAGCGGAGCTGAGCGGGCAGCAGAGGCCCGCCCAGGCTGGGCAGCCAGGGCCTCTACCAAGCGTGTCAGGTCTAAAGTGGCCTTGGAGGAACGTGCTTAATTGGACTCCCTGGCCTGGACGCGCCTGGTGGCCCAGAGGAACCGGCTGGGCCTCTCCGCGTCTCTCCTCTGGGAAGAGCATGGGAACCACAGAGCAGATCTTGTTTTGTGCAAGGCCACACCTGCTGCCCAGCACGTCCTACTCACACCTCCAAAAACCAGGCATCGGTGAGGGACGAGGGGCGGTGTGTCACTCACAGGAAGCCACGAGCGGAGGGCACAGGGCATTTTGCTGGGAGTCTGAGGGCTCACCCAGCCCCCCGTTCTGCCTTTGCTTCCACCTCACATTGAGCACGCCAAGCCCCCTTCCATCTACAACTGAGTGGATGTGTCCCCTTTCTCTGGGATGTTCTCCTTGGTCACGTGATAGCCATGCGTCTGGTTGCAGGTCAACCCCCCTTCCTCGGGGGCATCTTCTCCACCCACCCCAGGCCTGGTCTAGTCGCCCCGATTCACAGGGACAGGGACAGGGTGAGGGGAGAAAGGCACTCACCTCCAAGTTTAAGGGGGCACCAAAACACTCAACAATCAGGGTAAGTACAATATTTTGAAAAATCAAAATTAATGTGAAAAAAATCCATAAGAGCACAATCTCAAATTTTAAAATAACGCTGACCCCGCCTCAGCGGGCTCCCCCAGCCCCAGCCCTGCCGTTTCACATGTCACAATGCCCAGTGCTTTGTCCTCACCACGGCCGTAAATCAGTATTCACAGGGTGACAGCTGGATCCGTCTCTGATCCCACAAGGGCAAGGGCAGCGTGCTTCACCAACCCTGGTGTCCCGGGCACCCAGCTGAGAGCTTGGCACATAGTAAAGACGTACCTGGGAATCCCAGAGTGAACATCACAGGTGGAAAATAGCCCTGACAGCTGTGTGGCGTCTGCTCAGATGCTACAACCCGCTAGAGGCTTCGTCCCCCAGCCCTGGGAGACTCGCCCGCTGGACCAGTCACTGCCACCCAACAAGCCCCTATCTTCCCGCAGGAAGGAGCCAGGGCTGGGCTCTGACAACCCCTTTGCTGTCATTTGTGAAATGATACATTAAGGGCAGAGCCGATGGGATGCAAAAGCCAGTAAGACTCGCAAAACAGGCAGATCCTGAGAAAATGTATCACCTATTCATTTCCTACGGATCCCGTGACTTTTTTCCACCTTTCTCCCAAGGGCCACCACCAAATGGCGTAGGAGGGTGTGTCCTGCCAGTCCAGGCGCTTCGGTACCTGGGCTTCCACGGCTGGGGACCCAGGTTGGCTCCATTCCAAGGCAGTTGCTCCCTGTCCACTTCTTCACAGAGAACATTTCTATTTTGAAGAAGCATTATTTGAGGCCGGCCGGAATCACAGTGGATAGGTTTGCCTGAAACATGCTAAAATGCAGGCAACTGCTAAATAAAAATCCCTAAATAACCATGCTCTATTTTTGTGCTTTTATAAATTCTTTGAAAGGAAAAAAAGAAAGATATTAAGAAATGCAGCATTTTTCCATTTTCTTACCTGATGTCCCAGTCGCAGGAAAAATAGGAAGTGGGGGGCGGGCACACGAGAGCAGGGGGAGTCCCACATGGGCCGGCACTCCTGGTCTGCGGGTGGGCACTGCCTCAGCCCTCCTGATGCACCTGTCCCTCTGGTTTGGAGGGGCAACTGTGCTGAGGATAGAAAAGGGGAGAAGAACCCCAATTTTTATCATTCGCTCCCAAGTTCCTCAAAAGATGCCCAGCTGGAGAGGTGCCCGTGCACAGCCCCCAATGCCAGCAGCTCGGTGCTGCCAGCTCCTGGGGACCCAGGCCAAACCAGAGACCAGCCTGGGCTCACTGTTGTGGAGACATGGATGAAGAGGGAAAAGCAACACGCTGTTTTGATTCTTTGTTAAAAACTCACAGGCCCTGGCAAAGGGTCAGTCTCGCTTTCAGAAAGGACGTTAGGTGCCGTTTTCCTCCTGGAAGCTCCACAAATCCCCACGTCTCCTCAATATACAATTCAGAAAAGGCCTCAGAACTGCCACTGCTGTCATGCTAAGCACTGGAAAGTTCTGCTTGACCTTTTATTAACATTTTTCTAAACCAATATGCTTTTTTTTTTTTTTTGCTACAAGCACCCTGAGGAATTATGAAAAATACTTTTTTCTGTAGTTTATCCCATATGCACTTAATAGGCTCACAAATATAATACCATTATAAAAAAGAAAAACTGCCAACTCTGCTAAAAAAATTGTCATAACACTAAATTATTATATAAATATAAAAGGAGTGTGTCTGTAAAATATTCACTCAATGAACATCCCAAGGTGATGGTTTTGCTATGTTGTTTTTATTCCTGAGAGATCCATAACGCATTTGGATACGCCACATGTCACCACATGAATCAGGCTGTTAATGCATGTGCTTTTTAGAAGCAGGGATGTCTTCCCAATAGAATGTGCTATAAAAAAGTGTAGAGATCCGGCTGCTTTGTCTGATAGGCATAATTTAATGTCTTGCTTATAAGACTGCATCTTAAGGAAAAATACACACTGTCCTATGTAGTTATTTACAATATATTGCTAAGTCTATGCAAATATGTTTCCCCGAGCCCAGGATTATATAACAAAGGTCAACAATGTTTGAAATATTTTGAAGCATATTCCCAGTATGCTTAGTGTATGGTGCTAATGTCCAATATATGCACATATATCTTAATATATTTCCAGATAGTTCTGTTCATTGTTCTCGCCATAGATTCCCACAGAATACTATTAGAGGAAGGTTTTCTTCTGAAGAAAGCCAAACATCGCCTATCCATCTTGGAAAAATTTATTAAGGTGGCTAATTATGCGGTCCTTAATATTGCATTAGTATGGAGGTTGCTCAGTGCCACTGCGGGAGAGAAAAAGAAGCCAGTTTGATAATTCTGGAACCAGAGATTCAACGTATGCAGAACAAGCACACACCTATGTGATCCTATTTTTCTGTCACAAATTTCCAAATCTGGCAATTACACAGAGGCATCACACTCATGCATACACACGTGCAAACACACACAGACACATACGTGTTTGTGATTTGGTGTACACAAAACAAAGATGACAAGTCACACAGTCTAACTCTCATTTCTAAATATTGCAAATTCTGTCCTTATTTTTCTGAGGGGAATTTTGTGATCACATGTAAATTTCATTCAGATCACTTTCTTAAGCAAAGAAAGTCTGATTAGTTGCACAAGGGTGAGGGAAGGAGTTGTAAAAACCATACTTCCAGTATCCAAGCTATGCCCAGAAGAGATTTGTATCAGAGGTATCTGAGATCTGGGCCCTCAACTCCATCCTCCGTTCCAAACATGCTGTTCTCTTACCATTCCCCAATCACTAGGTTGGACACACACAAAAAAATTTTTTTTCGGCCGTGCCCATGTCTTTCGGGATCTTAGTTCCCCAACCAGGGATTGAACCCGGGCCACGGCAATGAAAGCGCTGAGTCCTAGCCACTGGACTGCCAGGGAACTCCTTGGATCAAATTTTAAAAGCCTACACAGTCACCCAGACATCAAAACAAGCAGCTGGCGCGTATAAGAAGTCAATTCTAGGAAGATCCTCATCCCCTGTGTCAGTGGGCTTCTCATTTCTGTGCTGTTGTGACACTGTGTAGCTGTCACCAACCCTGGGCCACATCACTGCAGAGGTTCACTCTGCCAGCTTCACACCCCCTTAGTCTTTAAGGTCCTCAAAAACCGCAAGGCAAAACCCTTCCAAACAATCCACCATTTAAGAAACTACAGGGCTTCCCTGGTGGCGCAGTGGTTGAGAGTCCGCCTGCCGATGCAGGGGACGCAGGTTCGTGCCCCAGTACGGGAAGATCCCACATGCCACGGAGCAGCTGGGCCCGTGAGCCATGGCCGCTGAGCCTGCGCATCCGGAGCCTGTGCTCCGCAACGGGAGAGGCCACAACAGTGAGAGGCCCGTGTACTGCAAAAAAAAAAAAAAAAAAGAAAGAAACTACAAACATTACCCACTTCCAAGGACTATGAAATATGTCTAAGATGTTTTATTAGAATCCTTTTCCAAATGATCAATCCAGCCAACCACACAGCCCACCTGATGAGGCCTCTGAAAAGGGCCAAAGCTATGAAATTAGCTTTCCTCCACCCAATGCTTTGCATCCCCACCATCAGCAGAAATGAGTAACCCAGAGTGGCCTTGAGCGTGGAGTTCTCACAGCTCAATCACAGACACAGTGCAGTCTCCTGGTGAGAAGGCACGCTCTCCTTTTTCTCCAGAAGGAAACTTCATTAACAGACTTTGCTCCAGATGACCTTCTTGTTTGACTCTGGCCATGGGATCCCCTGCACCCCAGTAGTGATCCCACTTGTGTAGAGGAGATTGGAAGATAGGTCAACACGCATACACATGTGTGCCAAGGACAGCCCCTAGTCTTGCTAAACCGTACACTGGTTTCATGAAGCATTCTAGAAGGTTTTCAGGAAGAGTCTCCCAAAGGCCAAGAGAGCTGTTAGCATCTTTGTTCTCCCACTGGAAGCTCAACTGTGTATAAGGAAGAGCAAATGTTAAATCATTGAAAGAGAGCTATTTTTCATGGTTTCCAGTACATAAATGTGTTTCAGTACAGGTTATTGTAAAATAGTGTTTCTACTTATGTTCTTATACATCTGTTGTGTTTACTCATCCTCTAGTTCTGACTCTTAGAGATAGCAATAAATCTATTTTTTAATCCCCTCTTCTGATCACTGATTATTCATCGCTGAAAGGGATGGAGGGAGGCCGTTTGAGGAGTGATCCACCCTCTGGAGCAAGCCCCACTCATGCAAGATAAACAGGGTCCAGGGAGATTCCTCTTCTGTCCTGGGTAGTTTATGCAAACGAAATAAGGAGTCGGTGGCAGCTCACATAAATATAAATTACCCTCTAGTGGGAACTCCAACCACTTGTTACAGTCAATTTCAGCAAGGAGGAGCCCATGGTGACATCTACACAAGCAATACAATTCATTTTTATACCGCGTCCCTAATACAAAGATCACAAATGGCTACGTGGAAAGTCAGTCATCCCTGAGCGAAAGCGAAGAGCATGGGAAGCCAACCAGGTGGAAGCAGGAGAGAGAGAAGCCTCCACTTCTGCGCCCTGAGAAGAGGGGAGGAGTTGCCAAAGCCAGTGCCTAAAGAGCTCTGTCAGCCAGGATAGGATAGGCTTGTGCTGCTCTAACAAACAACCCACAAAGCTCAGTAGCTTAACACAGCAACGTTAACTTTCTTGCTCTCACAAAACCCGCTGAGCTCCTCGGAGGCTCAGAGGACAGCTGTCTACATTGCACGTGACTCAGGGAGCCAGGCTGTGTTGATCCTGTGGCCCCCACCTCTTAACAGGGGCCTACGTGAGCAGAGGAAGTGAGCCACGGGTAGCCAAAACAGGCACTTCGATGCTTTCACCTGGAAGACGTCCTTTGACCAGAGTAAGGCACACCCTCTGTATTTGCACGGGAGCTGGGAAATATGGCCGAACAGAGGGGAATATTTGGTGAATACCCCTATCTCTGCCGCTGGTGACAAACCATTCCACAGAGAGTCAATCATGGCGGAAGGAAGTCAGTTCCCAAGCAGGACACATAATAAAGGACGTTCCAAGCACTCTTCCTGAAAAACTGTTTTCTCCCTTTGTCTCTAACTAAACTGTGCTTTGTTTAACTGGATCTCTTGGGCTAAGAGATCAAAGAAATGTAACTTCCTCATCTGTAAAATGTGGGTACCAATGCCAGTCGAACAGGTTATTATAAAGATATAAGACTTCATGCATTTGTAAAGCTCACTCTGTTAGCGTACACATGTGGGTCAGCAGAGGTAACAACCACAGCCATTTGGCCAGCATTTCAGCATGCTGGAGCACGCTCTGGTTCAATGGCTAGAACCGTGGCATCCAGAGTGGTCACCAAATGGTGATACCCATCTGGTTCCATGTGATGTTTAGCCTTCTGCTTTCCATGCCTTTCATTGTCGTATTTGCTTTAACACCTCTGCCAAGAATAAACACTTGCATATTTTTTGTATACACATTCCTAACAAGTGTCAGAAGTTCACGGTTCCATGTACTTGATCCCACAGCAGAATGCCTAGATTACTGGCTAGAATTTTGTTTTTTTTAAATGAATTCCAAATATGTCCCAGGATATCTAGCAGGTTCCTGGATTTGCACTTAGTACATGCTTAATCTTGTCAGTTTTCCCACACTGGAAATTTAATTCTAATGGGTATATGAGGGGGTCGCAGATCCAGGTATTTTTCCAATGGTCTCATACTGATTTTCTTGGTTTGGGGTTAGATATATATTACAAACTATTCTTCCTCAAAGCTTCTTGACACCTTCTCATCTCTGAGTCACATATGAAATGACCAACTGCAAGCCAAACCACCTTGAGACTTGACAAGAGGGAAGAGATGAGGTGGAACCTTTCTCACTGGGCTCAGTGGAGATGGCAGGGCATGGCAAAGTGGAAGAATCTTGACACTGAACTTGGGTTCCAATCTCAACTCTGCCATTTGCTAACTTGGCCTTGAGCAGATGGGATCCTCTCTTTGGCCTCTGCTGGCAGGAGAGGAGGACAATACAAGGTGGGTTCAATAAGACAACATGCCCAAGACTGTGGCTTGCTGAGTGCTGAGTGCTCAGAGAAGTCTGGTGCTTCTCCGCAAACCTCTGGTGACACCCTCATCGCTGGGCATCCAAAGTGCAGTAAGACTCTGGCCACGTAGGTGTCGTGAGCACACGGGTTCAGGGAGTGCATGGGAATAGTCTCCTCTTTATAACTCTGTTGGTAAAATGGAGCCACTTCCAGAAAGCAGCCCGTGAGATCCTCCTTGTGGCTTGAACTGGGATCCCCTAGAAGCCCCCAATAATGGGGCCATCCACCCATGGGCTTTCCTACTCAAACCCACAGGGCAGAGTCTAACCTTTGCCAGTGCCGCCGCCTCCAACATCACGGACTGGAATTCGCGTTGAAATTATCTGTCTGTTCTCAGACGACACCAACCCGTGCCCAGTTCGGTTTTCTTAACCAATCTATTGGCTATTTCAACCAAATTACCAAAACACAAAGATAAAATAATCAGAAATGCTAATTTGTTGCTGAAAATCTGGCCAGCAGGGCCGAGATGGCTGGAGCAGTTTTAATATTATACTTTTGTGCTTTCCTAAACTAATTTAGCCTACTAATTTTCTATAATTACCTGAATGCTCTTAGCTTCCGCTGGTCAGATGAGTTCTGAGACATTTATATAACCAGCATTAAAAAGATGCATTTAGCAGCTCGGACTGTTAAAGTAACAAAGCCTATAGAATCCGGAGGTTATTGTATTCTCCCAAAAGTACTTAAATAATAGCCTAAAATCTGAAGAATTACTTTAATACTTCAATAAAAATAACCCAATTCAAAACATTTTCAAGGAAACAGAGTTCTTTGCTCTAGGCTACCAAGTAATGGCTGAGAGAAAGTATATAGCCTGTCACTTCTGATTAGAGAACTGTGCCTCTGTGCTTTGAATGAGGGGCATGTCTGGTAATAGGAAGTGCAGATATTAAAGTTAATAAAATAATGTGGAATACGATATATATGAAACTTGACCAAGTATAGCACAGAATATAACATACATTACCCTGTTCAGTCAACTCCTGTGGCCCGGCATCTAATGACAAGCTTAATTTCTGTTTCCAGTGAGAGTACAGCTAAAAATACAATTTCCAGATTAGACAAATATTTTATCCGACTCCCTAACAAATGTAACCAAGGATGGCTGACGTGTCTACACAGATGCCTGGCGACCATGAGAGGGAATTACTAGGATTGCAAACTGCTCAGCCTGAAAAGTCCATGAAACCTCATCATCTTTGAGGTCATTGTAAATAATTAGTTGCAAACCCGGCAACGTCGAAGCTTCACCTCTGGAAAAGGACTGGGGCGCCTCCATTTCTCTCCTTCCCTGCGAGGCTCCCGGCTCCCTCTCGGCACAATTAGGTCTCCCCAGACAACTCAGCATCAAGGCCCCTGCACACCCATTATTGCATCTTTAATCTAAAACCCCAACGCCAACTGTAATGGTTTTGTTTTTCGATACATTAACCTTCAACTCATATTTTCACTATTAAATAACCAGCTTGAGAACCTCCTAGAATTTTTTTTTCCCCAGTCACCTACATGAAACCATACGGTACCCATGATGTGACCCTCTTAGGGGATTTAAAAGCAATTCAATGAGCTAATCTCGGTAAGCCTAGAATCAAAGTTCTTGTTTCCATATTTCACTTTCAAAATATTTAGAACTTTGACAGATATGACATTATGTTTTCATTAAAACAGCTGATTTCAAAATGCTGCACTGTGCGGAAACACCATAAACAGTTTATGATGAACTGCCATGCTCTTAATTAAAACAATAAATCCAGCACACAATATTTGTGCAGCCTCCGGTCTGACCTTTGCCTCTTGCTATCCACCACCAAGCCGCGGCTGCGTTCCCAACGCCAGACGGGGAAGGTTTTAAAACATGATCTGAAAGGCACTACAGATAAAATAAGAGAAAACGTACCATTAGTCTTCGCAGTTATGATTAATTCAGTTCATATTTTACAATCTGGTTATGGAGTAAAACTGCAGACTTTACATCAAGTATTTGCCATTCACTATACCTAATGTATAAAAATGCTTGATATTTTAGAAAATGGCACCAAGCTAATTCACCACAACCCCGCGAAGGACAGGAATTGAAATCATAAACACAGAGAGTGATTAGCTGTCCGTCTGAAGTGACGAGCAGAACTCGCTCGTTGGACGGTCAGCCTCGGACGATAAACACGTCGATTGCAGCCCAGCCTCACCACGCCACTCTTCTCTCTCTGCCGCTAGATTTCAGATTAAAATATTCCCTTAAATCTCTCTCACGTCGGCTGCTGGAGCAGGCAGCAAGAGTGTTAATTACCAAGCAGGAATAACAGTAAATTTGTTGTACTGGCCCAGAGTCACCTAGTTAACGTGGGTCCCTGCCAGCTTGGGGTGGAAACTGTTCTGAGCGGGGTCTCACAGGCACCCCGCATTAAGAGGGCAGCAGGTGGCTAGAAGAGCCCATTCTGCAGCCTCTGACTTAATGGACGGACAGACAGACAGCAACTGTGCTCTGGAAGAAACTGCTCCAGCCATGGGAGAAGCAGACTTCCTGCAGGAAGGGGAGAAGGGTGGCCAAGCTCTTTTGGGGAAATGGGAACCAACTCCATGGTGCCTGCAGCAGACTGGTCCCCAGGTACCTCCCATCACACCTGATGTGAGCATATGTGTCCAAGCCTTTCCTCTGGGCTTTGTCCCAGCTCCAATTTCCTGTCTTTCCAACCCTCCATCATCCCCCTCCCACCCACTGCACATTCACGTGACACGCTCACAGCACTTGGCCATGCCGACAGCTGCGCACAGCAAAGCCTCAGAGGCTGGAGAACTGGAGGGTGACAATGAGAGGCGGGACACCCCCTTCAGGTCCTTGTTGGAGCTACAGGCAGAGCCCACCAGAGTTCCAGAAGATGGAGGAGAGGGAAGAAGTGCCGGTCACAGGAGGCCAGGCAGGCTCTCAGCCCAGGACCTGCATCCCTCCTGTCCACGCTGGGAAGAGTGGAACGCAAGGGGGCCACCTTCCACTGTGAGGGCAAGACCCTCACCTTAGCCTACCTGGCTCTGGCCTTCACTCACCCCTGCAGCCTCATCTTGCCTTGTTCTCTCCCCGCTCCAGGCACCTTGCTTAACTCCAAGGGCCCCTCCCAACCCACGCAGCTGTGAACTCACAGCTCTCACCCGTGTCCAGGTCCTGGAGGAGACTGCTTACCCTTGCATGTCATGGGGCCTCCAAAGGTGGCCTCCAGGGAGAGGTGCGTAGCTGAGCCCCCAGAGCCTCCCTTCTGCCCTAAAGACAGGCCTCAACCCTTGTTTACTTGGAGAATTCTGTCCCAGGTTATCCTAGCAAGGAAAGCCCCCTCCAGGAAGGCTGGGCTCTGGGGTCCCTGAGCACCACGCAGCCTTCCTGTGCCCACCTGGCATGGCCCTCTGCAGGAACCATCACTCAGTATCCTCGCCCTTAAAGTCAAACATCATAGTTGGGGTACATTCCATTCACCTCCCTCTCATCACAGAAGAAGGCGTACCAATAGGAGTCAGATCCCCTGCCCCCTCCAGCTGTCCCCCTTCCCAGCCCCTGGGACACTGCACACCTGGGGTCCCCTCCACAGTGCCCCGTAGCACACCGTCCACTGGTGTAGCCCACCCTGGCTGACAAAGGTCACCCTAATGTGTCCTTGGGGTCACATTTACCCCCTCCCCGCCATTTTGTGCGTACCACTATTTTTCAGAAAACTGAGAACCAGAGGATTGAAGTTTCAATCCTGAAGTCACCCAGCCAGTGAACGGCCCCACGAAATGAAAATCCACTCCCTCTATCTTTGAGGTCAGTGCTCCCTCATGGTACCAACCCTCCTTTAGGCAAACTCTGAGACTCTCAAACTGAAGTCCGTGGATATAGTCTCAAGGGTCCATAACTCTTTTTGGTAATTTTTATTTATTTATTTATTAGTATTTTCACATCAGTGAAAATCCATCTAAAAGACACAATGAGAATATCCTATGATAAACCATAATGGGAAAGAATATTTTATTTTTTAACACTTTTATTTTATACTATTTGTCACAGAAATAATGATTAGTTTTGTTAACATTGTTATTGTCTGGAGACTGGAAACTTTTTTTTTTTGGCCACACCACGTGGCATGTGGGACTTAGTTCCCTGACCAGGGATGGAACCCGTGCCCCCTGCAGTGGAAGTGCGGAAGCTTGACCACTGGACTGCCAGGGAATTCCCAAGAATGTATATATATATGTATAACTGAATCACTTTGCTGTACAGCAGTAATTAACACAACACTGTAAATCAACCATATTTCAATTTAAAAAAAAAGACACAATGAATACATATTCTGGATCATCTGGGGAACCAACTATCATATGATTTCCATCCCAAGCTTTTGTTCTCCATTGTGGGTGTAGAAAAGCTCACTCTTCAAATCAGCAAAGACTAAAGAGTGGGGGCAGAGTGAGTGGGTCCTGGGGCTGAGGGAAGGCCAAAAAGAATTATAGGATTCTGTTCATGGAAGTGTCAGCCTTGTGTTACTCCAAATTCAGAGTTGGGGGGAGGGGTTTCCCTGAAAGACTGACCTGGGACCCATCAGAAGAGTAGAGAAGGTAGCATATTCCACGTCCACTCTTTTCTCCACTGAGTCATTCCTCAGTCCATATGGCGCCCACCCAGGTGGACACCTGGAGTCTTCACCTTCTGTTCTTCTCTCTTCTCTCCTACTTTCTTGGTCTCTTTCCATCCCTATCTCTTCCCTCTGTATCCACATCCCATGCTGGAGGAGTGGGGTCACATCTTCAGATTCCGTATTGCTGTGAAATTTTAGATATCTCAGGTTCTTCAGACTGTATCAATGACATTTTCTTGGTAAGCTCGACAGCTCTTCAAGCTTAACTTTCATGTGTTGTTGTGAAATTATCTTGTCTTCACTGGTTCTTTAGCAAGGAATGAGGGAGGTCGAGGAAGAAGGGAGCAAGGAAAGAATAATCCCCTGACCAGTCACCAGTCATGCTTCAAGCAGAACACAGGTGGTAGAAAAACTGAATCAGCAATGTCCCCACCCCACCCCACCCTCAATATATGTAATCTTAACAATCTGGAAAAAATCTGGGTCACATTTTCAGTTCCACAATCATGTTACAAGCTGTGATTTCATTTCAGCAAAACAACATTATCCTTTCCATTAAAGAATATTCCTATTTTAAAATTTATTGGTTTTATAATTTTGTTTGTATTTAATTTGTAAATGAGACCTGGTTTTAGAGTTGTCTAAAAGCTATAAGGACGAGGAGTTTAAATCTACTTTTGTAAGATCTTTAGTCAAGAATATTACTATCTTTCTCCTTGAGTGGTTATGAGGATAAAAGAAGTCATGCAGGGAACATGGTTAGCGCAGTGCCTGGCATATGGGAAGAACTCAGTGTTATTAAATTTTTTAATTGAAGTATCATTGACGTATAATACTGTATTATGTAAATTACAGGTGTACAGTATAGTGATTCACAATTTTTAAAGGTTATACTCCATTTATAGTTATTATAAAACATTTGCTTTGTTCCCAGTGTTGTACAATATATCCTTGTAGCTTATTTTATCCCTAATAGTTTGTACCTCTTACTCCCCTACCCCTATATTGCCCCTCCCCACTCCCCACTGGTAACCACTAGTCTGTTCTCTATATCTGAGTCCGCTTCTTTTTTGTTATCTTCACTAGATTTTGTATTTTTTAGATTCCACATGTAAGTGATATCATACAATATTTGTCTTCCTTTGTCTGACTTATTTCAGTAAGCATAATGCCCTCCAGATCCATCCATGTTGCTGCAGATAGCAAAATGTCATTCTTTTTTATGGCTGAGTACTATTCCATTGTGTATATATAGACCACATCTTCTGTATCATTCATCTGTTGATGGACACTTAGGTTGCTTCCATATCTTAGCAATTGTAAATAATGCTGCTATGAACATGGGAGTGCATGTATTTTTTCAAATTAGTGTTTTTGTTTTTTTCAGATACATACCCAGCAGTGCAGTTGCTGGATCATATGGTAGTTCTATTTTTACTTTTTTAAGAAACCTCCATACTGTTTCCCACAGTGGCTGCATGAATTTACATTCCCACCAACAGTGTACAAGGGTTCCCTTTTCTCCATATAAGTGTTAATAAATTTTGCTATTTTATAGTAATAAATATTACAGCAAAAATAAATCAAGTTACTATTAAGGGTTTCCAATATTTTTTTCTTAATAAGCTACATCAATCAAGCTCTTTTTTTTTGCGGTACATGGGCCACTGTTGTGGCCTCTCCCATTGCAGAGCACAGGCTCCGGACGCGCAGGCTCAGCAGCCATGGCTCATGGGCCCAGCCGCTCCGCAGCATGTGGGATCTTCCTGGACCGGGGCACGAACCCGCGTCCCCTGCATCGGCAGGCGGACTCTCAACCACTGCGCCACCAGGGAAGCCCCAATCAAGCTTTTTGTACCTCTCAAAATTCATATGTTGAAGTCCTAACCCCCAGTACCTCAGAATGTGACTATTTAGAGAAAGGGCCTTTAAAGAGATAATTAAGTTAAAATGAGCTCACTAGGGTGGACCCTAATCCAATATGACTGGAATCCTTATAGGAAGAGATTAGGACTCAGATACACACTGAGGGAGACCATGTGAGGACACAGGGAGAGGATGACCACCTACAAGCCAAGGAGAGAGGCCTCAGAAGAAACCAACCCTGCTGACACCTTGATGTTGGACTTCCAGCCTCCAGAATTGTGAGGAAATAAATTTCTGTTGTTTAAGCCCCCTAGTCAGTGATATTTTGTTATGGCAGCCCAAGTGAACTAATAGACATTTGAACGTTGAAAGTCAGGAACAGACTTACATTTCCCTGTGCTCTGCTGGGCCATCACTTCCACAAGAAGAATCCTGTCCAGTCAGCGTGAAGAAGGCGGGGAATACGATGAATATGAAAGCTTGAGTTCACACCCCAGCCGCCATCCCCCCCCCACTAGGCTTGCCTGCCAGCCCATGAGACCCTGAGCCGAGCTATGTCTTGTCCACCGGGGTCTCCCCTCAGGGCCAGTGTCAGCAGGAAGGACCCTGTGGTCCCCCACTATCTGCACCAAATTGGACACTTGTTGGCACGCATCTCACTGCCCCTGTGCCTCCTGGCGGCAGGGTGGGGAGTGGAGAGTGGCAGGGATCAGTGCTGGGGGATGGCCCCTGGGTGGATGCAAGTTCATAGAGGGTGGCCACCCCAGGCTCTGGAGGCCTGGGAGCAGCCTGGCACGCTCCCCACTGTTCCCCATCCGTCCTAGGAGCACCCTGCAGGGCGGGAGGGCCAGAGGCACAGGCAGGACCACAGAGGGCTCCCAGGGCTCAACTCAGCTTTACAAGGGGACAAATGGACTGTTTCATTTCCCAGAATAGCTTTCCAGGAACACTTCCATCCAGGGCCATAAAAGAAGATTTCGAACCAAGAACTTTCACAGGTTTTTTTTTTAAATCTCCATGAGTGTCTATTGAGTTTTACACCCCTTCAGGGTATCCAATGGCTGTGGGCAGAGTAGGAAAAGGCCTTTTATTAAGTGCAGGAAGGAAGGAACAGTCAGAAATGAGTTGGACTCTTCGCTCTCTGGTTTTAAGGCAATTCTTTTAAAACCCCATATTCACGCCTGAGCTCGCATCTGAGAGCAGCCCGCGGACTAAAAGGTAGCGCCCTCTGGTGGTTGGTTGCATTCTCAGTCCTAGCCTGAGGTCCAGGGGGCCATCGTCAAGGGCTAGCTCAGCATGAAAGCCTCCTGAGGGCGACCAGGGCCAGGGATCATGAGGGACAGTTGACCCGCCAGACAGTGTCCAGGTACCCACGTCCACTGGCCCCTGGAGCAGAGGGGCAGCCAGCTACGCGATGTGCCCAAGGAGTCCTCAGGTCTCCCTGCATCTCATGACCCACCTCAGAACATCCCATCCTGCCGTCGGGAATCTCAGCACTACAGGGTTAGCCTGTGCGTTAGAGACAAACTGTGGTCTCCAAGGCCCCGGGTGAAGGAAGCAAGGAAAGGCTTAAAGAGACAAGGACAGGCCAAGGAGTCACCAGGTCTGCAGGCCCCCCATCACACCTGCTAGAGCAAGGAATAGAGCATGCTGTTGGTAACACGGGCTTGAGAGGTCTTACGCCAGCTCCAGCACTGCTGGCTAACTGAATCTAAGCCTCAGCTTCCCCATCTGTACAATGGGAGATTCACAGAACTTGTTCCAAGAGTAAAGGACACACTGCACTGAAACGCTGAGCACCGGCCTAGCCCAGAACATGTCTCTCAATGTAAACCATACTCCCCTTTACCAAGATCATGGCCATTACCTTCTTACTAACACTACGTATCCTAGCCAATATAAACAACGGCCCGGGGACCCACAAGGGACCCAGACCTTCCCCAGAGGCAACACTCTATATTTTCCACCAACTCGTGGAGAAACGGGGGGCAGAAACTTTGGCCTAGGATCCCCTACATATCCCCCAGCCCCAGGACTCAAGCAGCATCAGACACTGGCCCGTGTCTCTCTGTGAGTCTTACCTGTTCCTTCTCTCACTCCAAACACCTGCTGCCCAGCTTCACCGCCAGATAACAATGGAGGTCAAGACAGCCAGAGCTGAGCTCAAGGAAAAGTTCAAGGGTGACTAGGAAGGACCCTGGCGTCCCCAAGTCTATTTCCATCTCGACTCAAAAATTCTCCAGACACCCTTGGATCTGCCATGAAGGCAGGTCTCTGCCAGAACTGCACCCACATCCACTGCTCCCCAAACCCTACGTCCAAAGCACCCAGCAAACGCAGGTTGTAACTTTAAAAGTATGAAAATCAGGAAACAGAACATTGCTAATTCTCACGGCAGCATTAACTCATTCACTTGCACATATGGGGTATTTGGATCCCAGTAGGTCTTCTATATATATAACTTATTATACAGTAGGTGCAACTTGGAGAATTAATGTTGCTATAGGAACATTCGGATCAAGGCTGGCTTCCAGAGTGAAGAGAGAAAAAATAAGTTTTCCTCCACAGTGTACTTCTCTGTTTTGAGTTTCAAAGAGGAAGAAGCAATGTAATCGAGTCAAATGAGGCGAGGAGGGGCTTCCCCTAGTGGTTTGAGGAAGGTGAGAATTCCTGGAAGCAGCTCACTGAGGAGGGAAGGGGGAGGCTCAGTCTGAGCCCAGTGCCCACATGGGAGGGCTGGAGAGAGAGACACCTCGGGGGCGGGGGGCGGTGGGGGGAGGAGGTAAACACCTGCTCTGGCCAGGAGCAAGCCCGGTGCCAAAGCCGGAGCATTGCCTTGGGGTGATTCCAGAAACTCCCTTGAGGAAGGTAGAAAGCCCTATAAACCCTAGAACATGATGTGCTCGCCTCCCCCAGCCCCACGCCCCTGTGTCCTATTCCTACAACTTTCCATCCTTCCAGGGGATAAGGTCAAGTGAAAGGGGAGATCATGGGTGAGCTTAGTGGTCTGCACTGGTCCCTGGATGGACACTGCAGAGACCCAACTCTGGCTGACCTATGCTGGAAGTTTGTGTCAACCGTGGTATGAGAACTCCGATCTCTTGTTTGGACCTTGTGTCCACCTGCAAATCCCCTTCCTAAACTAAACTCTATCTGTTAAAAATCTGAGCCTTTGGCTCACCCATTACAGGTTTTCCTGACTAGTAAATCTGGATGTGTACTGAATGCCGTAAGTGCTCCAAAATGTGTAAGCCTACTGTCTCCTTTGGGGAGAGGCGGGGGTCCTAACTATCCCTCCCCACTACCTTTCCTACCCTATCTGGGGGTTTTAGCAGCCCACAGCCACAGAGACACAGTCAGAAATCCTACCTGTGGTGAGGGCAGCCCCAGGACACCCCAACACACACACCCAGGTTGAACACATCACCCAGCCTCAGCATCCGGCAACATGCTGGGCACAGAGAGGCAGCCCAGAAATGCGCTGGCTGAGGAGTAGATGCTGAGTCCAACATGGCAGCAAAGCCAAGAGGGAAAGAGGAAAGAAGAAAGGTCAGCATTCCCAACACCACTTCCAACTCCATGTTCTGCAGGTGCCCACAGATAGCGCCAGGCACTAAATTATGCCCAGGGGATACCCAGGTAAATAAGACATTACCTCTGCCCTCAAGATGCTCACAGCCCATCTAGGGGAGGGTGACAGAGAGGCATGGAACTAAACAGCAAAGGACCGTGTCTCGCTTCTGGTCTCCCCAGGAACTGTGCATAGGCACTTGCAGATGCCCGTGGGATGAACATGGAGATGGCAGAGTGGCAGGGACCTGCCCTAGGAGAAGCATCAAGTGTCCAAAGGAGCCCAGAGTGAGAGAGATTCATTCCAGACAAGGAGGTAGCATCCCACAGGCTGATAAAACCCTGCAAGTCCACTGGTGACTAAGGCTTCTCTTTCCATTAGGTATTTCAGACACGTTCCAAATACTGGGACAGGGAAAAGAGGCTGCCGCTACCCCGAGCTGCTGTTTTGCATCTCATCTGAAGCTGTGTCTACTTTTAAATATATATGTAAGAGTCAAGTGGAATATCTAAATGCTTCCCGGTCCACTCCACTCGGAACTTCAGGCTGAGCATCTTCACCAGCGGGAGGGGCTGAGTCCTAAGGACGAAGGGGAAACCGGTGCACCTCCATCCTCAAGGAAGGCGGGCAGAACAGGCACCCCTGCCCTCTCACATCTTCCACACAGTTAAAACAAATGTGGATTCGCAGCATCCCTGAGTCAACAATTGGCCAAATTTCACATGACAGACCAGCAAGGGAAAAGATGAGTAAAATATACCCGAAGATATTGGTTACTCTGAGATGGGGACGGGCAAGTGGTTAAGGGCTATCTGTTTGTTTAATAGACCCAGTAGGCCTCCCGGGCATCACTGAGAGAGACCCTGTTCCAGGGATCCCAGGTCCCACAGAGCATCCTGCATATTGTCACTCTGTTCTGTGTCGAAAATGCTTCTCTTTGTTCCTTTAGCTCACTTTAACTCGAGTGTCGTGTTTTTAATTCTGTCTGTGGCATGATTCTGAAATTAAGCAGTTTGGGTGCTGACAGCTGGTGTTACAACTGGCCTATTCCTTTCCACCCCCATAAGAGCCAACTCAGTGGGTGTGCAGCCTCGGAGGAGCTCACGCACGTCCCAATACCCACCTTCTCTCTCGGGGAGGGGGGAGGGTGCTGGAGAACCAAGAATGCCAACAACCTTGCACAGCCCTGGGTGCATCATGGGGCGGCACGGGATGCACCCCTAAAACATAACCCCCACTTTCCAACACAGCCCTGGGACACTGTCAGGGTCCAAAACACGCTCTACAACAACAGAGGCCTTCCAGCACCCCACAGGCCACAGGCCCAGGCTAAGTGTCTGTACCACTAAAGCATAGGAAGGTGTATGTCCCTCGGCTGTTACAGGTGAGAATTTTGGGCACACGGTATGCCTTGAGAGCCCCTTATATTTGTTACTCTTGTCCTTTTGTCTCGACACAGCCCTAAGTCTGCCATTAGCCAGGCTACCCGAGACAGGTGCGGGGAGCGAGTTCCCAGGAGGTGGGCATTTGCAAAATTTTGCTCAGTTCAAGGTGCTAAGAAATGGTCCCCAAACACAGAAGCAAATTTGGGAAGGCGACCCCACAAAGACCCAGTAACCATGTGCACTTCCAAACCTCATCTGTGCCAACCTGCTGTCCACAGCCAGACCCCCCTCCCACACTCCACCTCCCACCTCATCCTTAACCCTCCCCCATGTGCACAGCAGGTCCTAGCATTAGACAGTAACCAACAGAAGCAGTCCAACCCCTGATTCCTCTGCCCACGAAACCTCAGGCCTCGGCCATCCTTGACGTCATCTAACTTATAGGAGGCTGCCAGAGCTGCTTTTTCATTTTCCTCTAGGCATCTGTATCTCCCTCATAACTTAGACCATTTTGCATAACATGAAATTATTAACCTCTAGAAAGTGAAATTTCTAGAGTGACTTTTTCAAGTACGGAGTATTCTAGACCTCAGGATCTGTAAATAAGTCAACAGCTAATCTAAGTATCCAACTTCCTCTTCACATGAATGCAGAGTTGAGATTTCTGTAAAACAAAGAATGTGATGCTGTTCCTTGCAAAGTTCAGTAAGTGGTTCACAAGGTCCTTCATCCTATGAAACCTTTCACTGGCTCCTGCTGCTCTCAGGATAAAGTCCCAACTGCCACCAAGACCCACAAAGCCTGCCTGTTTGGTCCATGCCTGTCACCAGCCATGTCTGCTGTCCCATGCCTCAAACACAGCCATGTCTGCTGTCCCATGCCTCTCACCAGCCATGTCTGCTGTCCCATGCCTCAAACACAGCCATGCCTGCTGTCCCATGCCTCCTTCCACTCCAAGGCTGGTCCCCGTGCCCATGCCTCTTTCTCTGTCTGGCCAACTCCTCCTCATTCTTCTCATTCTATGTAAATGATACTTTTATCAGAGAAGCAGGTCTTTTCAGACTCTGTTTCATCCTCTCTGAATCCCTACTCTTTTTTTTTTGAGAGCATTTTTCACCAGTACAATTATATAAGTACTTGTGAAATTATATTTTTACCATATATCTAACTGCATACAAGCAAGAACAGTACTTTTTCTCACCACAGTATCTCCCACCCTAAACAAGTGCCTGGGGCTTAGTAGGTCCTCAGGAAATACATATACTTTAATGAAACATTGATTCTCATTATTAAGTCACGGCATACAGTTAGGCTTAAAAGAAAAGTACTTGAAATTGACAAATCGGACCTCATCAAAATTAAAAACTTTGGAGTCTGCAAAAGCCATGTGAAAGAGGATTAAAAAGAGAAGCTACACATTAGGAGAAAAATAGTTGCTAACCACATACCCAACAAAGGACTAGGATCTAGAATATATAAAGAATCCTCAAAACCCAACAGTTAAAAGAATACAATCCAATCTGAAAATGGGCAAAAAACAAACAAAACAAAAAACATTAGCAGACACTTCACTGACAAGAACATACGAATGGCAAATAATCACATGAAAAGTAAAGTGGATGTGTCAACAGGCTTTGAAGGGCCCCTTTCCTTAGGTCCAGAGAGTCTACTTCTAGGGATTTCTCCAAAGGAAATAGAAATGTGCAAAGGATGTCAGGATCCAGAATGCTGGTTGCAGCATTATTTACTTACAATAACAAAAAATTTGAACCCTGTAAATCTCCAACCACAAAGGGTTAGTTGAATGACTGTGCTCCTTCCAAACGTATCAGAATGTAAACTCCTCCAGGCTGGGGTGCTTGTTTGAGCACCAGCATATCTCAAATGCATGGAATGAGCTTCAATAAATAGTATCAGATTGACTTGAACTCAACAGTGAAACACCTGGCACCACAGAAAAGTGTGACATGGGAAAATGTAAGTGAAAAAAGAGAAACAGATTGACAGACTATACATACATTGTAACCATAGTTTTGTTTAAAGGAAAAGAAATTTATGTGTGTTTGCATGCCTAAAGACAAAAGGAAAATAAAGCAAGACATTGGCAATGGCTATCTCTGGCAAATGGGCTCTTAGGGGATTTTTCCTTCCCTTACTTTCCCTTCTTTTATTTCCTTTGTATTTTGTGTGTGTGTTTTCTATATATTCCAAATTTTCTACAAAGAATATTGATTCCTTTTTCAAACAAGACAGTGGTATTTTTAAAGTAGTTTTGAATCTGCACTAAGTTACAGTGAGTTCTGGTGCAGTGATAGAGTTCCAGGGGGCGGTGCCCCGCCCTTTTGCCACCAGCACCTCACAGTAATGTGGCAGTTTCCCAGACTACTACCATTCACATGACACCTTCAGGATACTCCCCATAAACCAGCATCACTTGGATTCGTATATACTTAATATAATTCTTAAATAAACTCTTGTTATTTAAAGAAACATATTTAGAAGGAATCTTTATCATTACCATAAAGGGAAATCAGTATCTTTTGTCACGCATAGAACATAACTATAAAATAAATAACATTATTTTTCAAAGTGGCGTTTTTTAGCTGCAGCTGGATACTGTCCCATGAAGAATTTTCTGAGTCCAAGGCCTCTGCTCCTTTTTTTCACAAAAGGAGGTTAGCAAATATAAGAGAGTCAGGTATTAAAGACATTTTCACACCAAATAAGCCTTTCTCTTTGACATAATCAGAAACCTTGAAAATGGGTTGAAAGGGGAATGATATTTGATTCGGTATCACTTATTGCCATGTCTCTGTAGCAACCAAAATATGTCACATACCACTAGCGGTCCCCATCCCACTCCAGAGGGCACTGGGCTTCATGGATGAGCCCACACGAAGCCCTCGAGCAACCCAGCTCTGTTAGCCCTTTGGGCTCCAAGCCAGCCCTCCCCAGATGTGGGTCAGAGGAAGCAGAGCAGCGTAGACCCAGAGACTAAGGAGGGACCCTGACCTTCGTCAGGTCCTGGGGGGCTCAGCAGGTCACTCTTAGACCTCAGGGAGGGTCTTCTCCCACCCAGGGAGGAGTCGTGGGTAGGGGAAGCAGGAGCGCCTCTCTCCAGCCCAGTAAATCTATGAGATGTACTCTTCTGGGACGCCAGACAGGAAGAACTGGAGTGAATGATCTGCAGTCATGTTTGCCGGTTACAGAGCTAGGAAAAATGATCTTTTTTCTGCCCAGAGCATTATCAAGTGAACTGCACCAGCTTTATTAGTGTTGGAAGCAACCATATGAAATTATGGAACTCATGATCGCTTTGTCAGGGAAACGGTTCCTTTCTGATCAGAAGTTCTATTACACGTGAATTTAATTCTAAACAGTGTTACCAACAGATCTAAATGATTTACATTTTAAGCAATCTTCCTTCATTATCTAATACCTTGTCGGATAGCGAAAGATGGATTTTTTTGAGCTTCTATGATGAGAAATGACGAATGCCCCTAAATGGGAGTCTTTCCCTACTCCAGCTGTTCTGGTGTGGGATCCCATCCCTCAGTCCTGCTTCAGTGGGCCCATTTGAGAACTGAGATCGAAGAAAGGGCATGCAGAAGCTGCATCCCAAACTTTCCTTAAGCTGGACCTAAACAAGGTAAATGTTTCCAGGTAGGGCATTGAATACCATTTGGTACCAAACATTCTCTTCCATTCAGAGAGAAGGAAAGAGAGGGAAAAGGAGAGGGGGGCATCCACTAGTAATGTCAAAAACTGTTACACAAGCTTGAACATTTATAAAAGAAATAACATGGTTTTAACCTGTCAGGACATGGATATGTGAGTGGGGAAAGTGGACATTGATTCCCAAACAGAAGCAAATGGGGAATTTTGAATCTCGTTGGTGCTTTGAGCCATCTCAGTGCTAGAGTGTAAATGAGGCAAGCTGGGTCTCTCACTTGCTTTGCATTTGCCTTTGCGTTCATTCCATCCAGGGGAGACCTGGACAACCAGCCCAGAGATACCGTGAAGATGGGATGAAGATGAGGTTGCTGCGTGAACTTTTCTAGAAACCTCTGTCCACACGCCAGATTCAGATGAGACATTCCCTGAGGGGCAGATTCTCTTCCCCAGTTTCCTGCAGTTAATTCCTCCCCCACCTTTGGTCCAAGGAAGGGTCCTCTGACTCTGAATGGCTTCGGTGAGCCCTTTGGAGTCAATGGTTAAATTAGAGGCTGAGTCACCTGGAAGGAAAAAATGAGATATGCCTGGGGCTGCCCCACAGCTAAGTGGCAACTTTAGACTTCACCCAAATCATAGCACAAGTTTAAACCCAGAAGTTTAAAAAGTGAACAAAATAAAATGCAAGCAACTCCATGCTCTGATTTCCAGATTTTAAAAAATATGCAAAAATAGCCTCTGAGAAATCATCTTTGCATCTTCGGGAATCCTGCTGCCCTCTAGGCTTGGGTAGCCTCAGAAGACTACTCCAAAATGACCAACAACAAATAGAGGGGCAGGAAAGCAAACTGCACAACAAAACGTGAAACTGCCCTCCACTCGGGGAAGGGGTCATATCCTTGAAGCAGGGCCCACGGTTACCCGGAGCCTCCTAGAAAGTCTCCCCCTCCCCCTACCATTCATGGTATCTTTAGAATCAAGGCTGCACACTGCATGAATAGCGAGTAATTCAATTAACTCTATAGTCTGAGATGAAAAAAGGGCCATTTTGCTAGCTCGAGTGGAGCACAAGTTTAACCCTGGTGCTCAGGAAATTCCCAGGCCAGACAGCATATTAAACCAGCTCTTCAACTTAAGAACAATTACTGTCATTTATCAGCCTGAATAGCAATAATGCACAAATCGACAGCTTTCAGGAGGCAAAAAGCTAGCCAGGTGTAATGATATGCAAAGCCACAGCACTCTACATTTCGAACTGTCTCCATCCCATCAATACATCTCCTACCACCTACAATTTATCAATACAAATGTGGTACCCAATGAAGGCAAGACCGAGAAGATAAATATGAATGGGGTGAGGGGAAAAGGCTCAGGAATGTTTGAATTTTAAAATGATGAAGTACGGATCACATTCTTAAAGCATTTTACATGCAATGACCCGCTCACATCAAGTTCTCTTCTGAAAGAGGAAAGAGAATAAGGAGATTTTTCTACTCCAAAGTTGCAGGTAGATGCAGTTTTTATCTTCTCTTTCTGTTCCCAGATCATGCCTTGAACAGAAGGGTGTGATCATTTAGGGACCTAATATTAAAAGGAAGAGTGTGAATGCTGGTCACAGTGATGAATTTGCAAAGAGCCTTTTTCCTGATTCCTTTCCCATCTATCATTTCAATTTTATAATATCTATGAGAGGTAAAAAGATAAATGTAATTATATCCCTTTTGAAAGAAGGGGGAACTGAGGCATGGGGTGAGTTTGAGATAGCCTCCACATCACTCACTCAGGGCTAGAATCAGGGTCTGAACTCCCAGCCCACCCTTGTGAAGTTACAGCACACCCAGGGCAAGACCAGTCTGCCCAGAAGTGATGGGGAGGGTTCGAGAACTCAAGTACCCAAAGAGAGCAGATGCCGATAGAAGTGGGAGCCGTGGAGGTGGGGCAGGGTAAAGATGAACAGAATTTCAAATTTCAAAACCAGACAAGTGGAATCCCAGGGCTGCAGCACACAGTGATTGAGCCCCTACTCTGTGCCAGGCCCTGGGGGGTCACAGGAAAAAGGCCACTGCTGACCCAGGCCTTGCTTGTGGTCCCCGCTGCCCCCACAGCCACCACACACTGATTTTTTGCTGAGCAGCCATCACTTAACCTGATAGAATAAATTTACCTTATGTCTAGAGAAGCCGGGGAGGGTGGTACCCAAGGTGGAAAACATGCCTGCAAAGACAATGGGGGCCGTTTCCCCCAGGAGCTTTGGATGCAAGTCAGGCAAATAAGGCCCACCTAGCCTTATTATAGCCTTATTATAGGCAAGTCAGGCAAATAAGGCCCACCTAGCCTTATTATTATAGGGCAGTTCTGGGGGTTGTTGGCTGCTGTAGCCACTTTCATCCTTCACCTTCCAATTATTCCACAGACCCATCCAAGCCTCCCAGCGGCTCCATCACAGGTGCTTATCATCTCAGCCCTAATATTGTGCAACGGCCTCTAACTCTGGCATGCAAACCCTTGGCCTTTAGGTAATATTTTTAACCTACTTAAAAGGGGAAAAAATGATTGGTGATAAGATTTAAGGGATTTGTTTGCCTGGTTGTTTGTTTGAAAGGTTGGGTTTTTTATTCTGGTTATCTCTCTTTCCTAATGTAATACCTACCTAATTTAAACTCCCAGTCAGAAATAAAATGATCATCTCTTATAAAACACTGAGATAATCATTTGGTGACATGACGTCGTATGTCTTAATTTTTAAAAGGGTGGCAAAAATCTTGAACAGTCTTATATTCTGACATCAAATAAGCATGCGGGTGCATTTCCCTCCCTTTATAAGAAATTACACCTTGCTCTTACTATTAAATTAGAATCTCCTCTCCTCTCTCTGAAATTTGGCTGCTTTACAATAAATACATAAATCAAAAAGGCATGGGATCCAGACGCCAATTTGCAGACGGCACTGTGATATAAGCACCGGGACACGGGCGTGCGGAAGTGTTACAACCTGTTCCAATCTGCTCCTGTTCTTCCTCATAACAAAAGAGGAAGAGAGTCCAAACCCTCCTACACGTGCATATACACGCACACACGCGCGCGCGCACACACACACACACACACACACACACACACACACACACACACAGCAAAGTTTGGGAGGCTTAAATAGAGCTCAGCCTGCTAAGAAGAGCCCCCCAACTGCTTGGGACATGGGTTTCTCACTCTCACCGCCGAGCTGCAACATTTGCCACATCTTGCCAACAGAAGATGGTGTGAACTTGCCACGTGACTGCTGAGAAGTTTGGAAAAGCCTGGGGTTTTGCCAGTATTGTTATCACCATTGTCGTTGTTGTCTTCAGGCCAAAGAAATTTTCCGAGCACTTGAGCTTAGAATTGTTCTCAACAGCCATGAGAGGGTGATCAGGAGAACTACTGCAATCATTCTTGTGACAAAACTCGTCCAGAGAGAATAAGGTGGGCGTAGCAATCAGGACACCTTTGGTGGTCAGTGACAGAAAATCCAACCCAAATTGACTTGAAACAAAAGAGAATGCATTGGCTCACATAAGTGAAAAGTCCAAAGGGTGAGTTGGCTTTGAGCAGGAATGAATCAGAGACCTACCACTCCCAACTTCCACCTCTGCTTCCTGGGGTAACCTTCTTCCCCAGCTCAGTGGAGTACCCTGGCAGCCTAAGGCTCAGGTCTACATAACACAATGGCCTACAGATGAGTCCAAACCAAAGCTCAGAACTGAAACTGATTGGCCCAGATTGACTTCGGTCCTGTGCACATGCCTGAACCAATCACTGCAGCCAGAGGGATGGAGTGCACTGATTGGCTTAGACAAGATCACATGCCTGTCCCTTGGCAAAAGCTTCACCAAAGCATGTGGACTCAGAGAAGTGAAGGGGGAGCCCCACCCAGTAAAACCAGGGGAAGTGGATGTTGGGAGGTAAAATGCAGCAAAGGTCCACTTCAAAGCATCATGAAATTCAATCTTTGGTTGGACCCAAAATCTCCAATTCCAATGACCACGACACTATGCCCAGAGTTCACTTACAGCTTGAGTAGAGAGTGTAGCCACTTACCTATGTCAAATGCCTTGTTTCTTTCAGCATCCAGACTACATATGGCCACTGCAACTCCAGAACCTGATAGGTTCACAAAAATGATTCCTAGAGGAGAGTTTTTCATACACTAGTGTCCAGAATTTTAATAACTGCCACTCTCAAGTTATAAAGCTTATACCAGATGAGTAAAGACCCCCTAGTTAAGAACTAGAGCAAGGAGGTGAACTGCAGGACCAAGTCACTTGTGCTTTATATATTTTCTAAAATTTTAATTAAGATTTCAAGTCAGATTAAGTAATTGCTTTCTATAAGATAGATAAACCCAGAAAGACATCAACATCAAGATTTTTTTAAAGAAACCATTTAGTTTCAACTTTGATGTCTTCTTTTTTTGTGTTCATTAAAATTCCTCTGTTGAAATACAACATACATATGGGACTTCCCTGGTGGCACAGTGGTTAAGAATCCACCTGCCAATGCGGGGGACACAGGTTCGAGTCCTGGTCCGGGAAGATCCCACGTGCCGCGGAGCAACTAAGCCCATGAGCCACAACTACTGAACCCACGTGCCACAACTACTGAAGCCCACGCACCTAGAGCCCGTGCTCACAACAAGAGAAGCCACTGCAATGAGCAGCCCACGCACCGCCACGAAGAGTAGCCCCCGCTCGCCACAACTAGAGAAAGCCTGCATGCAGCAACAAAGACCCAATACAGCCAAAATAAATAAATAAAATATTTTTAGAAAGATACATATGGACAAATGCACAAGTCATCAGTGTACACCTCAATTCACTATCCCAAAGTAAACCTACATTCAAGCAACTACTACTGAGGTCAAGAAAGCCCCAAAAGCCCCGTTTGGGCCCCTTACCAGTCAGTACCTCCCCCTTCCACCAAAAGGTAACTACTGTCTGATCTCTAACAACATAGATAATATTTGCCTATTTCTTGAACTTTATATAAATGGAGTCATACAGTGTGTACTCTTTTGTGCCTGGATTCTTTCTTTCAAAAGACAGTCACCCAGAGAAAGATAAATACTGTATGATATCACTTATATGTGGAACCTAAAAACTACAACAAACTAGTGAATAAAACACAAAAGAAGCAGACTCACAGACAGAGAGAGCAAACTAGTGGTTACCAGTGGGGAGAGGGAAGCGGGATAGGGCAATATCGGGGTGGGGATTTTAAAAAGGGTTACTATGGGATTATATGAAATCATGCTTTACTTCTGAAAATCGTAAAGCACTATAGGATTTTTTTAAACATAAAATAAAATTTAAACTTTTCAATTAAAAAAAGTCACCCAAGGTGTTACAAGTAATAGGAGTTCATTCACTTTTCTTCCTGTTTAATAACCCATTATATGAATATTCTGCAGTCTATGTGCAATGGACTATATTTTCATGTCCCCCCAAAACTCCTATGTTGAAATCCTAACACCCAAAGTGATGGTATTAAGAAGTGGGGACTTTCGGAGGTAATTAAGTCATGAGGCGGAACCCTCATGAATGGGATCAGTGCCTTTATAAAAGGGACTCCAGAGAGTTTTCTTGCCCTCTTTCACCATGTAAAAACATAACTGGAAGTTGGCAGTCTGCAACCTGGAAGAGAGCTCTCACCAGAACCTGACCGTGCTCACACCCTGATCTCAGACTTTCAGCCTCCAGAACTGTGAGAGATACATTGTTGTTGTCTATGAGCCATTCAGTCTATGGTAATTTGTTACAGCAGTTCAAACTAATATGCTATGTATTCAATCTATTCATGGTGGTCATTTTGGTTACTGTGGTGCACGTTCTTATGCATATACAGACATTTTTGTTGGGTTTATATCTAGAAGAGGAACTGTTAGGTTACACGTTCATCTTTAGTAGATAAAAGCAAACAGTCTTCCAAAGTGGATGTAACAATTTACTCTCCCAGCAGCAGTAATACCTCCTGAACACCTTCGACCAGTCGTTATTACTGCCTTGATCAGTTCAGCTCTGTTCCTAAGCATGACCCAACTAAAGGAGATCATGTGTAGAGCTTGGGAGGCAGCCAGAGATCAATTTAAATCCTGGCTTCACCACCTACTGAACGATGAGTGTTTCTTTGGAGAATTTCACTTAGCCTCAGATTCCTGATCTGTGAAGGGACCATAATCGTAATGTTCTTGTAAAAATCAAATTGCATTTTATACACAAAAGTGCTTTGCCAACTGTAAAACTATATACCTATGTTAGGGATTAGAAAGAAGCTGTGGGTTCTTTCAGCCAATATTATAGTCAACTGGTGTCAAAACAGAAATCCTCCAGTAGTATTAGGAGAGCAGTGGATAGTAAGTTAGAAAAACCTGGGTTAAAATCCTGTCCACAGCACTTACCACATGACCTTCAAGGAGTTGCTAAATCCCCCTGATCCTCAGGTTTTTCATCCATGAAATAAGAACAGTAAGACTTCCCTGATAGCTGTTATGAGGGAAAAAAGGACATAAAGTATCCCCAAAAAAGTGAGAGTGAGGGCAAGATTGAAAGAAAGAGAGAATCTAAGTATTGATTCCAGCTCCTGGAACACAACAGGTACTCAAAAAATGACAACCATCATTCGTTAAAGGTTCAGAAAATATGGTAGACATCTGGTTCCATGAATCCTTTATATTGATGCTCTTATCTTTCATAATGAAGGTTGGTTTATGCAAAATTATCAATTGATGAAATTTGGCTTTTCTACCTCAAGAGCCGCTTTTTCTGTTTTCTGCCTGTTCCAACCATTCGGGGGCCCAGTCTACCCAGGATCTCTGCCATCCATCCCGCTAAGAAAAGCTTGCTATCAGGAAAGAGTGAAATTTCAGAATTCTATATGACAGTCCCAAGATATCAGAGCTAGAAGGGACCTGACGGCATACAACTCATTCAATTCATTTTACAGATAGTGGCGCTGAGGCAGAAATCCAAGGTAACACCTCTGGACAGTGGCAAAGCCAGGGAAAAGGCTCAGCTTTCCCGACAACCCACCCAGGGCTCACTCTTTAATAGCTCAGTATAAATGTTAATGTATCTCCAGTGGTAAATAAAAGAGTTGGTTCTTTAGTAAAGGCCTTTCAAGTATCAGAGAAAGGGTTAAATCACATCTAATATATTCATAAATTAAACAGGCCCTGCTAAAATTTAAAGCACTGACATAGACAAAAACCAGCAGCATTTATATTTTAAATAACATCTTCTCTTTTAAAAAAAATTGGAGAACTTCTGCTTCTAACCATGACAGAATAACTGATATGAGACATGACCTCCTGCCAAAAAACAACTATAAAACTAGACAAATATATGAGGCAACTGTTTTCAGACATTGTACAACAGACAGTGCAGGACCGTAATTTTGAGAAAAGGCATACATAGGAGGTGAATCCCATTATTTCTCTGGCTTTTTGCCTGGGAGTACCTTTCTGCCATGGCACAAGGATGAGTGGTACAAATGGAACAGTAGTTGCACTAACCTAAGGAGGTAGAGATCAGAGTTCTAGTCTGTTGAAGTGGCTGAATAGTGTAGAGCAGAACAACAGAAAAGAGGTTGCTTCACAAAGAGGTCCTGTGAATCTAGTGGAGGGTTCACCATGGGACCTTGGCTGAGGGCTGTAATGTGCGTGCACAGGGTGACATTCCAGGAAGCCTAGCAGATGTCTCCTGCTATGGAGCTGAGAGTGGTATGGTGATACTAGAAGTTGTGCACTGCTGTAGGATATTAAAGTTTCAGGCAAGCCAAGGTAGAGGAACTTCACTGAATACTCCAAGCCTCCAGCTGAGATCTTCCAAAGCTCATGTCTTTCAATTAAGGAACACAATCCAAAGTGAAGGCAAGTTCAAAATTAAAATAGATCCTAACAACAAGTTAAAACAACTCTAATGGGCAGAAAGGATCCACTTGCAATGTTACTACCTGACAGAAAAAGCTAAAACTCTTTAACGAAAGATGACATAATCTGGAATCCCAACAGTGCAACATTCACAATGTCCACTATTCACTCAAAAATTATTAGACATGGAAAGAAGCAGCAAAATGTGATCCATAGGGCTTCCCTGGTGGCGCAGTGGTTGAGAGTCCACCTGCCGATGCAGGGGACACGGGTTCGTGCCCCGGTCCGGGAGGATCCCACATGCCATGGAGCGGCTGGGCCTGTGAGCCATGACCGCTGAGCCTGCGCATCCGGAGACTGTGCTCCTCAATGGGAGAGGCCACAACAGTGAGAGGCCCGCGTAGCACAAAAAAATAAAAATAAATAAAATAAAACGTGATCCATAATTTAAAAATAATACTACTACTAATAATTCAATAGAAACTGACCCAAGGATGACACACAGGTTAAAATTAACAGGAAAAAGTCTTTAAAGAAACTTTATAAATATGTGTTCAGGAACTTAAAAGAAAAGATAATCATAACGAGTGAACAGCAGATATATCCCCCCAAAATTATATGTGTGTTTGTGTGTGTGTGTGTGTGTGTGTGTGTGTGTGTGTATACCAAAACAACCCAAATGAAAATTCTGGAAATGAAAAATACAATGACTGAAATGAAAGCTCTGTCAGTATAGGCTTAACAGAAAATTGGAGGTTGCAGACAAGTTAGTAAACTTGAAGACAGATCAATAGAAAGTATTCAATCTGAGAACAGAGAGAAAAATATTGGGGGAAAAATGAATGAAGCTTCGAGTACTTGTGGCAAAATGTCAAGTAGTCCAACATATATGTAATCAGAGTCCAAGGTGGAAAGGCAGGGGATAGAAAACTGTATGAAAGAATAACAACCAATGGGCTTCCCTGGTGGCGCAGTGGTTGAGAGTCCGCCTGCCGATGCAGGGGACACGGGTTCGTGTCCCGGTCCGGGAGGATCCCACATGCCGCTGAGTGGCTGGGCCCGTGAGCCATGGCCGCTGAGCCTGCGCGTCCGGAGCCTGTGCTCCGCAGCGGGAGGGGCCGCAACAGTGAGAGGCCCGCGTACCGCAAAAAAAAAAAAAAAAAAAAAAAAAAGAATGACAACCAAATTTTTCACAAATTCTGTGGCAAGTGTGAGCTTATAGAGTCAAGAAGCTCAGTGAAAAAAAAAAAAAAAAGTGAAAAAAAAAAAAGCTCAGTGAATCCCAAATGGCATAAATATAAGGAGAACTACACCTAGATCAGATCAAAGTCAAATTGCTAAAAACTAAAGATGAAGAGTCAGTCTTAAAGCAGCCAATTAATAAAGGCTCACGGCATACAGAGGAGCAATGATATATATAAATGACAGCTGACTTCTCATCAGATTGGAATTCAGATCTACAAGAAGGAATGAACAACATCAGAATGGTAAATATGTGGGTAAATATAAAAGACTTTTTGTTCCTCTTTTAATTTATTTGTAAGACAACTCTCTAAGCAAAAAAAAAAAAAAATAGTAACACAAGGCTGAGGGTTTATTAAGTATTATTAAAAATATGACATTAGGATTTTCCCTGTTGGTCCAGTGGTTAAGACTCCATGCTTCCACAGCAGGGGGCATAGGTTCAATCCCTGGTCAGGGAAGTAAGATCCCACATGCTGTGGCACAACCAAAATATATATATATATATAAATGATATTAATAGCACATAGGATGGTGGAGTAAGTGGACTTTACTGTTATTAAAGTCTTACACCTTGCATGAAGAGGTACAAGATTAACTCAAAATAGACTGTGGTGAGTTAAGAATGCACAGTGTAATCGCTAGCTTGGTCAATTAAAACAAAACAAAACAAACAAAGAGATAGGTTTCTTTGTATTAAAGTGTATAAAAAGAAGAATTAAAATGGAATGCTAAAAAGTAGTACAATAATGCAAAGGTATCCAGGAAAGAAAGAACAAATAAATACAAATTAGATGGAACAACTAGAAAACAAATTGCAAGATGGCAGACTTGCAGACTACTGATCATTAAATTAAATATAATGGACTAAATTCTCTAATCAAAAAGTACAGATGGGATTCAAAAATCAAGATCCAGCTATATACTATCTATAAGAGACATTGTCAATGAAAAGAAATAGCTAGGTTAAATGTGAAAGGACGGGAAAATGACAATAAATCTACTGGAAAGGTAACTTGACTATATTAATATCAGTCAAATAGACCTCAAAATAAAGAATATAACCACAGATAAGGATCTTTCACAGTGATAAAGAGACAATTTATCAGAAAAACATAACAATCCAAAGTATGAGGGAATTCCCTCACGGTCCAGTGGTTAGGACTCGGCACTTTCACTGCCATGGCCTGAGTTCAATCCCTGGTTGGGGAACTAAGATCCCACAAGCTGCATGGCGTGGCCAAAAAAAAACTGAGTGTAATAAATACCAGGGCTTCAAAATACATGAAGCAAAACTCAACTAAACTAAGAGTAGAGAAATCCATAATCATTACTGGAGATTTTAACATCCATTTTTTTGGTAATTGATAAAAACAACTAGACAAAAAAAAAATCAACAAATATATAGACTATGTGAAAAACAATTATCAACAAACTTAACCTAATTGACATTTTTAGAACATGGTGCCCAACAACTGTAGAATGCACATCGCTTTCAAGTGTACCTGGAATGTTCACCGAGATAAATCATATGTTAGGTCAAATTCAAGTGTCAATACATTTCAAAATATTGAAATTTTTAACAGTATATTTTCTGACCACAATGGAAAAGCTGCAAATATTTGGAAATTCACAACACACATCTAAATAATCCTTAGGTCAAAGAAAAACTTAAAACAGAAATTGCAAACTATTTTAAACTAAATGATAATAAAAACACAATGTATCAGAATTTGTGGGATGCAGCTAGAGCAGTACATTGAGAGGATTTTTAGCTTTTAATGGGTATGTTAGAAGGAAAAAAGATTTAAAATCAATGATTAAAGTTTCCATCTTAAGAGGCTAGAAAAATTAAATCAAATTTAACCTAATGTAATTATAAAGAAAGCAGTAATAAAGATGAGACATTGATGAAATGAAAAACATACAAATAACTGGGAAACTAACAAAACCAAAATTTATATTTCAAGAAGATTAACAAAGTTGATGTTAGAAAGACTAAGAAAGAAAAAACAGAGTAAACACAAGTTATCAATATCAGAAGTGAAAAGGGGGACATCACTACAGTTTCTACAGACCCTAAAATGATAACAAGACAGTATGATGAACAATTACTGCAAGAAAATTTGACAGCTTATATGAAATGGACAAATTCCTTGAAAGCTTCTACTTACCAAAACTGATATTAGAAGAAATAGAAAATCTGGAAAGTCTTACTTCCATTAAAGAAGTTGAATTCATAATGAAAAACAAACTTGAGGCCCAAATGGTTTCACTGTGAATTCTATCCAATATTTAAGACAAAGACAATAATCAACCTTACATAAACTCTCTCAGAAAATAGAGGATAAGAGAATATCTCACCACTAGTTTTATAAAGACAGAAAAACACTGATTCTAAATCTGAAAGAGAAAAGAAGGAAAATTACCAACCAATATCCTTCATGAATTAACACAAAAGCTGTTCACAAAATATTAGCAAATAAAATCCAGCAATATATTAAAAAATAATACATCATGACCAAGTAGAGCTTTTCACAGAAGGCTGTTTGGTTCAATAGTCATAAATAAATCAGTATAATGCACTATATTAACAGAAAAAGGGAAGTAAAACTATCATCTAAGTACATATGCAAAAAAAATTTATGAAGATTCTACACCCATTTTTACAAGAAAAAATTTTAAACCAGGAATAAAAAGGAACTTCATCAATCTGGTAAAAGGCCTCTATGAAAAATCTACAGCTAACATCATACTTACTGGTAAAATATTTAATGCTTCCCCCTAATATTGGAAACAAGGCAAGGAAGTCCTCTCTCAGCATACCTATTCAGCATCCTGGATATCCTAGCCAACATAATAAGACGAAAAAAGCAGAGATCAAACAAGAAGGAATAAAATTGGATGCATTTAGAGATAGTAGGGTGGTTTATATTATAAATCCTAAGGAATCTACAGAGAAATTGCTAGAACATAAGTAAATTTAGCAAGGTTGCAGTATAAGTCAGTATACAAAAATAAATGGTATTTCTGTATACTGGCAGCAGCAAAAAATTGGAAATAAAAAATTTTAAATGCTATTTAAAATATAAACAGCATCAAAAATATAAAACACTTAGAAATACATTAACAAAGCACATGCAAGATCCTTTCTCTGAAAACCTCTACAACAGAAATTAAAGACCTAAGTAAATGGAAAGGTATACCATGTTCGTGGGTTGAAAGATTCAATACTGATTCATTTCTAATACTAGAAGACTCAATATTGAAGACTCGGTATTGATCCATGGATACAATACAGTCTCATTCAAAATCCACACTTTTTGTAGGACTTTATAAATTCTAAAAATTTTATGGGAATGAAAAGAACCTATAAAAAGCCAAAACAATATTAAAAAAGAAGAACAATGTTGGAAGACTCTGTTAAATAACTAATGGTTAAGCTAGAGTAATCAAGACCTAATCTGATATTAATTAGGATCATAATTGACAATTAGACCAATGAGACGGAACAGAGTCCAAAAATAGACCCACACATATTGATTTTCAATAAAGGCACCAATGTAATTCAATTGGGGAAATAAAAGCCTTTCCAACAAATAGTGCTGGAAGAACTGAATAAACATATGGGGGGAAACGAACCTCAATTCCTATCTCAAGCTACACAAAAAATTAACTTGACATAGATCACAGACCTAACTATAAAAGCTAACGCTATAAAACTTCCAGAAGAAAACATAGAAGAATATCTTCATGACCTCTGGCAGGTAAAGGTCTCTGAGAGAAGATACAAAAAGCACTCCCTCTGAAAGAAAAATGACTGATAAATCGGGCTTCATCAAAGTTAAAAATTCCCACTCATCAAAAGTCACTGTTAAGAAAATGAAAAGACAAGCTACACACTGGAAGAAAATATTCACAATTCATATGTCTGACAAAGTACTTGTATACAAAATACATAAAGAAGTCATATAAATCAACAATGAAAAGTTAAATAATTCCATTTTTAGAATGAACAAAAGACTTGAATAGACTTTTCACAAAAGACTGGCCCAAAAAAACACATGTGAGGTACTCAAAACCATGAACCATCAGGAAACACAAATTAAAATCACAATGAGATACCACTTCACAACCAATAGAGCGGCTACAATTTAGAAAACTAACACCACCAAATGCTGGTGAGGATGTAAAACAACATACATTGCTTGTGGGGGTTAAAAAGGTACAATCACTTCTGAAAACTAGCAGTTTCGTAGGAATGTAAACGTACACTTTCTATTTGACCCAGCAACTCCACTTTCAGATTTTTATCCAAGAGAAATGAAATTTTTGTCCACAGATATTTATAGCATCTTTATTCATAATAGCTAAAAGCTAAATGCAACCCCAAATATTCATCAACAGAAGAATGGATAAACGAACTGTTTACACAATGTTATACAATGGAATACTAATTCACCAACACATACAATAAAGTGAATCTCAAAAACATGTTGAATGAGAGATGCCAGACACAAAAGTGTACATTCTCTGTGATTTTTTTTTTGAAGTGTAAGATCAAATTAATCTACAGGGATAGAAATCCGAGCAATGTTTGGCTACGAATGGTGAAGATTCACTGCAATGGGACACAAGGGAACTTTCTGGGGTAATGGAAATGTTCCATATCTTGACTGTGGTGTTGGTTCCAGGTGTATATTTTTGTCAAAACTTACAGAATTGTACACTGAAGACATGTGCATTTCACTGAATGCAAGTCTTACCCCAATTTTTTTGATGTAAATAGACACCATTTTCACTGAATCTTGCCCAACGATTTTGCTCTTTTACAGGTTTTGCTATTGTTAGTGTTGTTTTCCTGAAAAACTGTTCTTTCAGGTCTTGCTTAGATCCACCTTCCTCCCTACAATGTATGGGAGCTAGACCAGGACCAAATCTGAGCAGGAGATAACCTACTGTCCTTGGGAGCACATCTCCTTCCAGGGACTACAGAGCTCATGTGACCTTGTTCTCAGCCTTCCAAGGTCTTCCTTTGCTATGATATCCATGCCCTGCCCCCATCTCATGAGAAGTCAGGCAATCCTGGATCCTCCCCTCCTCCCACGTTAGGCTGTGGACATCCAGGGAGAGCTGACATGTTCTTATCTGGTGCTTGTTGCCTTTTCCACTGGCCATTGCCATGAGCTTCTCTGTTCTTGCCTAAGGAACTCTTATATTCCCTCCTACTATCCCCAGTTTTTACTAGTTTATTAAACACGAAGTCCAGGTTGGTAGGGCCTCGGGAAATGAAGGGAGGGCTGGAGTCCCTTCATTTCCAGTCCACTTTGCCCCAGGTGTGGACTCCAGCCCTCGTCTCATTCTCAAAGCTCTACTCACCTGAACTTAGTGTTTAACAAACTTTCTAAAGACTGGAGATAACAGGAAGAAATGGAAGGAAGAAAAAAAAAAATTTAACCCTGGAATCTCTTAATTCCCTCAGTCAAATCCCTTCCCTAAGAGCCCCCGGCTCCCAGACTGATGGCACACTGCTAAGACTCTCTGTAATCCTCTCTCTCCCCTGTCCCTAGGTCCGGTTAGAGGGATCAGAAAGTAATAATTTTATAAATAAGTAGAAAAGTAAATATATAAAATATATACATGTAAATAAATCATTTACTCTCACGGTAATCTCAGTAAGGGGGGGCTCAGTCTGAAGTCTGTGCATCTCAGTTAAACTCAGTGCTTAGAACCAGCTCCTGGACAAATCTCCGCCTTGGCGTCACAGATGCAAGCTGCTAGGAGGCCTAAATAGACACACCCACACTGAGTCTCCTCCCCACTTCTCTAAGTCCTCACCTCATCAGCAGGGTAGGGAACCAGGGTCCTCTCAGACCCCACTCCCAACCTACCACCTGCACTTAGTTCCCCAAGTCAGACAGGCAGGCAGAGCTGCACGCCCTCCCCTCTCAGTGATTCTTCTCCAGGGAAGCCCCTCACTCCAAGCAGCCCAGACTTCTTCAGCTCAACCTCAGACAACCAGCGTCCAATTACAATAACCGGTTGGTTGGTATCTGGGCTGTTCTTGCTGTTTTCATTCTCAATCCATTGAAGACAATTGCAGCGCCAGAACCAAAGCAAATGATGTATTAATTATTTTTTCTTTTGGCTGTGCCACAGACGTGCGGGATCTTAGTTCCCCGACCAGAGATCGAACCCGTGGCCCCTGCAGTGGGAACATGGAGTCCTAACCCCTGGACCACCAGGGAAGTCCCCCAAAGCAAATGATCTGAACTAGACTCAGAGTTAGAAACTTGCTTTGGGTTCTGGAATTATCATCAATAGTTGGGTTTCCACTTAATAGCTAGGTGACCTTGGGCAAGTTACTGCAAGTTACCTTGACATGACTTGGGCAGGTGACCTCTCTGTGCCTAATTTTTCTCTTTGGAAAATAGGGTTAATAACAGGACCTACATGGGAAAGGCTTAGAACAGTGCCTGGACTAAAGTAAGTACTACTGAAATGTTAAACCAATATAAAATTGTCCTCATGGACTTCAAAAGGAGGACATTACCTAGGGGGAGAAAATTAGTCGAGGAAGCCAAAACTCGTGCACGTTTCTTTAAGTACACCACTCGTGCAACATTTTTAATTCAGCTGAGGGGGAAACTATATACATATATACAAAGGTTGGTTTTAGCTTAGTCAACAAGGGCAGAATCTTCCACATGGCAACATAAAATAACTTCAAAGATAATATTGAAAGAAAGGTGGATGATAAAATTGGGGTCAACCAGTCTTAAATTGAGGGCAATTTCTTGGCTCAACTTCCCTCACAGTAAGAAATGCAGCCGGAGGACATTGGCCCCGGAGCTGCCTGAGTGGTCCAAGCAAAGACACGGCCAAGGCTGGCTTGTGGGCAGCTGCTCTGCGGTCTGCACAGGGCAGGGCAGGAGAGGGACCTTCGCTGGTGTCATCTCATGAGGCAGAGAGGACCAGACTGTCCATCACAGAATCATAATGCAGGATAAAGTCATAAAGCCAGCTGCCGCCGCCAGCTCACACTCTCCCTCCACTTCCCCCAATTGCTCCCAGCTCAATGACGGAGGCAGGAGGCCCTGTGTTCTTCAGCTCTTTACTCTTTAAGCCCTGTCACTAGCAGGAGAAACCTCCTGCGGATGGGCTGTCTATCCTGCCTACCTGACGAGGCTACAAGGGCCAGAGCACAGCAGTGTTATTCATTCATTCAACAAACATTGAGTACCTACCATGTGTTGAGCCCTGCCTTAGGCACTGCACACATCAGAGGAGCAAACCAAGAAAGATCCCTGCCATAGTGGAGGGAGCCAGACAAGAGCAATAGATATAATAAATATTATATAGTCTGCTGAAAGGTGCTGAGTGCTTTGGAAAACACAGAGCTGAGGTACCCATAGCAGTCAAATTCATAGAGACGGAAGGTAGAATGGAAGTCATCAAGGGCCAGGGGAGGGAATGTGGAATTGCTGTTTGATGGGCACAGAGTTTCAGTTTTGCAAGATGAAAAGAGTTCTGCAGCTGATGGTGGTGATGGTTGCACGACAATGAATGTACTTAATGCCACTGAACAGCAGACTTAAAACCGGTTAAGATGATAAATTTTATGTTACGTGTATTTTACCAAAATTAAAAATAATTACAAAAAACTAGGCAAGGTTTGAGCATGCACTGGAAATTGGTGGGGAATTTAGCCAAGTGGACACCTGGGGGAAGAGCAGACCTGGCAGAGGGCAACACAGAGGCAACAGCCCTCATGGGAGAGGGTACCTGGCGTGGTTGAATCATAGCCTCCCCTAGACCTCATGCCCATGGGTGACGTTGCACGTGGCCAATAATGTCTTCAAACTTCGTCCCTTGCGAGCAGGACTCAATTTACTGCCTGCGTGTTTAAGCCCCTGCCAGTCAGGTTTTTGGGCATAAGCACCTTGTGAAGGGCTTTCTTCTGGGTAACACATGTGTCTGCAGATGACATCGTAGACCACAAGCCCCACGAGGCACCCTGGGAACGCTGAGCAGGCCCCAGATTGAGCTGCTTGTTGATGAGCTACATGCTGGAGACAAGAGCACGAGGAGGGGAGAGAGAATGGCATTTCATGCTCCACAGGGGACTAAGGTCCTCAAGATATCAGACCCCGGAGGCTTAATGGGTACGTTGATTCACCAGCTTTGGCGATAAATAAACTTCATCATTCCCCGGTCTGCTGATAATTAGCTCTCAGACAAATCAGTGATCAGACTTAAAAAGATGGTCTGTGAGCCACTAATCTCACAGAAGAACAATTGCACAAAAGTTTACTGTAGCCATATGAAGGGAATTTTTATGAACCTTTTAAATCTGCTGATATACTTGGGGAGTGAGTGCATCAGTGGTGCATTTAAAAGTCTAGGTGGAAGTAAACATTTTACTGCATGTTTGGGAAGAAGGGAAAAGTTAGCCAAGATTCATATTTTTCTAGGGCAAACGAGGTCATGCACTGGTTTGCAGCTGGTTTTCCCTCCCACCAGGTCTGTAAAGATTCAAGAAGGCCCCAAGCACTGCTGCTCTACCCAAGACAGACCAGGAGGCAACAGCTGGAAGATGGCATCGTGGCCCCACCAGCCAAGACAACAGCGCCCACCTACGTCCTCCCACGGCCTGAGGATGGGGACCCCGGAGCTGGGGCAGACATGTCCAGGACCAGACTGGGCCTTCACCCCTGACCTGAGCCCTTCACCCCTGACCTGAGGCCAGGGGAGGACAAAAGAGAGGCCCCTTCTTCTGTTCCTGCTCTCCAGGCCCTCTGGAGCTCACAGCAGGGGTGTGATGGAGGAGTGCCCCGGTGGCCCTGGGTTGCTCAGCAGGAAGGGGCGGTTGTTCAAGGGCACGTTTGCCACTGTGGCTTCTGAGCCTCCAGTGCCCTTCCTCTCAGGTCCCCAGTTTTCTTCGAGACTTCTCTTTCCCTCGAGCGTCCTGCCATCTCCCAGCCAAGAGGTGACCCATCGTCCAGGTTCGCCAATCAGGCTGCTTAACCCAGGCCCTGAGTCTTGAGGGCAGTGATGCGGGCAGGGAGCCCTTAGCTCCAGCTCTGGTGCCGGATTTGCAGAAGCTGCTACATGATGCCGACGTCTTGGGCCACCTGACTCTGCTCCTTTCCTGAGCCTTGTTTTCCAGCTTTCCCATCCTCTCTAGAGCTGTCTGGGAGGCTTCCAGTAAATTCCTGATGTGCTGATAATCCCTGGAGTTAGTTTTAGGTGCCTGTTAGCAAGGAATCCTGATGGGTACAGATGGGTATTGTCCCAGGGCATGCTACTGAGCCTAACCAAAAAAGTGCACCTTACATCTCTGTGCAAACACTCACTTTGCCTCCAGAGACCCTACCTTAGCAGGACCAGTGTGCCTCTCTAGGGGTTCAAATGAAGGCCCCAGTGGCTATGAGTTCATTAGTTCAACAACCAGAAGTAAGCCTTGGAATTCATAGTCTTCATGGAGACAGGGCTAGACTCACTCGCTCCAGCACCCTTTCCTAAGCAGGATTCTGAAGTCGTAAGGGTCAGGAGCCATCACACACCAGGATGCCACAATGCAGAATCCCGAGTTTACGTTTTTTATGAGGGTAAAATGTACATAGTGCAACGTGTACCATTTTAACCATTTTTAAGGGTCCAGGTCAGGGGCATTAAATACATTCATTGCTGTTCAACCGTCACCACCACCCACCTCCAGAATATTTTCATCTTCCCACCCTAAAACTCTGTACCCATTAAAGAGTAACTCCCCATCCCCCTCTCCCCCAGCTTCTGGAAACCACCATTCCACTTTCCGTCTCTATAAATTTGACGACTCTAGTATCTCACATAAATGGAATCACACAGTACTTGTCTTTTCGTGCCTGGCTTATTTCACTTAGCATAGGTTCAACCATGTTGTAGCTTGTGTCAGAATTTCCTTGCCTCTTAAGGCTGAATAATATTCCATTGTAAATCTATACCACATTTTGTTTACCCATTCATCCACTGATGGACACTTGGGTTGCTTCCACCTTTTGGCTATTGTGAATAATGCTGCCATGAACACAGGTGTACAAATATCTGTTCAAGTCCCTGCTTTCAAATCTTTTGGCTGAATTTACTTTTGAAGACTGCCAAATGTGGGTTGCATGGCCTTGTCTTTTTATACAGGTGATTTACATGAATAATGTCTTTCTGAGCGCTTGCTAGGTGCAGGATGCTGTACCAGATTCAAAAGACACAAAGATGGATAAGCTGAGGGCCTTCTCCAGCACCCACCAGGAAGACAAGAGGCTCCAGGACAGAAATACCAGGAATAACAGCTAGGCCACTCCCACGAGGTGCAGACAGGAGTGCCAATAACTCTTCCAGGAGGCCCAGGAGGGAAAGGCAAGTGAGGGTTGGTGGGGCACTGGGAATGGGCCATCAAGGGTACTAGCACACAGAGCAGCATCAGGGACCGCCATGGCTGGGCCTACCCATCCTGTGGTCAGAGCCTGTTGGTACCTTGTTAAAAAAGGCCCAAGGAAATTCCCTGGCGGTCCAGTCTTTAGGACTCAGCGCTCTCACTGCCAGGGCCCCAGGTTCAATCCCTGGTTGGGCATCTAATATCCCACAAGCCACGCAGCATGGCCAAAAAAAAAAAAAAAAACAGAAAAGTCCAAGACAGGTTTTTCAAAGGCTCCTCCCGTGCGATGGCAAACAAAAGCCCTGTCTCACACTCACACAGCAAGGACTTCACATGAATTCTCAAGGGATGGCAGTGAACCTCTCAGTGCGTGTGATATTGGGTAAGTTACCTATCTCAGGATAAGCTTCCTGAGCCCCTGTTACTTCAGTTGAAAACTCATCAAGGGCTTCTCTGGTGGCACAGTGGTTAAGAATCCGCCTGCCAATGCAGGGGACACGGGTTCGAGCCCTGGTCCGGGAAGATCCCACATGCCGCGGAGCAACTAAGCCTGTGCGCCACAACTACTGAGCCTGCGCTCTAGAGCCCGCGCGCCACAACTACTGAAGCCCGCGCGCCTTGAGCCCGTGCTCCGCATCAAGAGAAGCCACCGCAATGAGAAGCCCGCGCACCGCAACGAAGCGTAGCCCCAGCTCGCCGCGGCTAGAGAAAGCCCGCGCACGGCAACGAAGACCCAACGCAGCCAAAAATAATAAATTAATTAAAATTTATTTTAAAAAAAAGAAAACTCATCGAGTTGTTGTCAGAACTAAATGGGATAATCCACGTAGATCCTGGGTTCAGTCCCTGACCATAGGAACGCCCTCACAGTGTTGACTATTTCTCCCCAGCCCATGAGCTTCATCTGAGCAGGAATCCTCATAACTGCATCTCCACGACCTAGCATAGTGCCTGATGCCTAGTAGGTGTATAGTAAATTTTTTTTTTAATTCTCTAATCTTCAACTTTTAAGCCACAAAGAAAAACAAGACAGTCATAAGTGAATGGGTAGCACCGTGAATACTGTCTCTCGGTAAAAGTCACCCTCCTGGCACACCTCCCTGGCGCTGGAGCTGGAGGCCTGCAAATTGCACTTGCCACACTCCTGTGCTGGCTGGCCCACTTCGGACTAGGCTCTGCGACCAGGAAGCTCTAGAAGAAAAGTAGCAGGCATGAGGGAGGGAGGAGCCATTGCCCCAGCTTTGGAGGCTCCTCCAGCAGAAGTAGCAGCCCCAGTAGTGGAGGAGGGCCAGCAGGGAAGTGGACACCAGCCAAGGCAGTAAAAGTGGCGGCGGCAGAGACCCAGAAAGTACAGGCCTGGCTTCCTGATCAAGCCGCTCGTTTGCAACCGCAGCCGTGCGCAGGAGGGTTTTACTGATTGGACTACAACCAATTCAGTCAACTGATTCTGGAAGCAAGAGCCTAGGGGCCCTTCTCCCAGGGCCCCTCTAGATGTGGAGCCTCCTCCCCATCTCTGCCCAGCAAAGGTGGTTACAAGGAAGCCCCACCTGAGACACCGACCACTTCATACAGTTGCGCTGGTTGTTCAGTGCACAAAAGTGCCCTGCTAAGGGCATTTATGCAGCTGAGCTCTGCGTGCCAAGCCCTGTGTCCAGTGATGCTGTGCTCACCTGCAGGAGGTCTTTTTTTAACTTATACGCTGATGATCGCGCTGAGATGCTTCTGGGCCCAAGCGGGTCTGGTGGGGCAGGCTCTTTCCCCAAAACCCCAAAGGCCCTAACCTCCTCTCAAGCAGTCCCCAGGGCTGTTTTCTGGGCTGCCTGGAGCATTTCAGAGGAGAAGAATTTCAGTTAGGATTGATGGGCGTTTCCACTCAAGTGGAGGCCAGGCCAGAACAGAACAGACCCAGGACTCAGCAGAGCTTCTGAAGCTGCCTGGAACCTGGCCTTACATCATTCAACCCATCCCCAGGCCTCCTTTCCATTTTGTATGACTCTGAGCTGGGTGCAGAGAGAAAACAAGAAGTGACAGCTGCTCTTGTGGGGCTCCTGGACGTTGGGACCCCAGCAAGGCACAACTCTCTCTCCATGCCTTCTCCCACGACGTGAAGAACCCAGAAGGCTGCTCCAAGCTCTCCCCAAATCACATGCTCCCCAGGCCAGGCCCTGATGCTACCAGCTCTTCCCAGGCATCTGTGCCAACACGACGTTTCTGAAGGGTTTCAGGTTCTCTGATGAATGCAGTAAAAGGAAGCAAGCCCCCCTCTCAGCCCCCTAATCCTTGTAGAGTTAACCACTTCTTTTCCTGTTGTTCAGAAAAAGCATGGGGGCCGGGAGACCGTACCACCCACCAAGTTCACTGGAACCGAGGCATCCTATTCCCGCGGGAGAGTGAGCGCACGTATATGCTTGAAACCCTCCAACAATCCCTCGCCATATGTGTCGATTTAAATGGAAACCTAACGGCAGAGGATTCTGACGACAGTCTGTCACTGACAGCACTACTTCCTCCAGTTAATGTATGTCTTCCGTAATCAAGCTGATGCTTTTTAAAAGGCTCCACCTGTAATGGCACTTTTTTGCCCATACGTTCACATTCAAAGGTCCCCAGCCTGGGCGCTAATAGTCATTTGAAGACACTGCACTCTGCTAGTACTTTATCTTCCTCGCTCTTTACCTGTATGAATTAATTAGTGCTATAAATACAACCAGCACATGACTCTTCTAGAGCTAATCAGTCAGTGACTCAGCTCAGGACCTGGAGGGAAATTAGGAAAATTGAATTTTTCAAAAGTTGGACCCATACAAGGCAACTTAGTCGATTTTGGCCTGAGGGTCAGTGGGGACTGGCTGATTTAGGCTCCAACTGGGTAGAAAAGCAATTTCCTTAACAGCAAGCCAGCAACCCCGGTTAAGGTGATACTGACTTATGCCAAATAAAACACAGATGATGTTTTCTTGGCATTTATTGAGGGCCTACTATATGCCTCATCCTGGGCTGTATGGTAATTGTCGGGGGACAGGCTTAGGCCTTTCCTACGAAATTGTTTCGGTGGTTTCAGCAAAGCCAGAATACAGTCCAGGGTCAGAAACATCAACCCCCAAAATCAAGCAGAGGAAATCAGGGCACTTGGAGCTGATGTAAAATAGTATAAATTCACCGAGTCATTCAGAGAAATAGTCATTGAACATCTACTATGTGTTGCATGCGAGACACGAGGAATAAGACTCGGTCTCCACTCGAGGGGCTGACAGCCACTGAGACATGAAAACCACAGAAAACCCAGGAATCCACGATGCCCAGAATCGAGGGGAGTGGAGGGGTACAACACAGGATATTCTAAACTGCCCAACTCACCTGGTCATTGGTTTGTCTAGGAAAAAGACTGAAGAAGGAAAGTTCTGTTGATTCAACCATGGTCCTTGGGCACTATTCTTACTGCTGAACCACAACTACCTCTATTTAGTCTGGACCTTACCTCTGAGTGTCTGGGTCGAAATTTGCTTCTGATTCCGTGTTTGGCCCACTCGATCCTGTACACCAACCCTTGGCCTCACACTGCAGGCCTCTGCCCTGAGTCTGGCCTCCATCTGGGTCGCGGGTAAATAGGGCACCCTGAATCCCTATGGCCGACCCAAGAACATCATTTCTCCAGCTCAGTTCTCTTCCATTTACTGCAAAATAAAGAACTCATCCCGTCCAGGGTCTTTCCCTGGGCCAGGAGCCACCGGCTGGTATTTATATCTGTGAGTAGAAGCATTACTTTGATCTCCTCTGATTTGCTTTTGGTTTTGCCCACCTTGACAATTAAATCCAGCAATGCTGTTACACACAGGCTCTGGGCTGGGTGCTGGGGGATCAGGGATGCAAGAGCCTGAGACATGACCCTGACAAAGGAGACAGGCTGCCTGGGACTCTGACTGGAAGCTCAGACCTCGGGGAGATGCATGGGTACACAGCAGTGTCAAGTACACAAGAAGCCCTGAAGGTACAGAGTGGGAGAGATGGACTCTGCCTGCTTCTTCATGTGGGGAGTGGAGAAAGCAGGTAGGAGGTCAGGAGGCATTTTGGAAGAGGGCCCCTCCCAAGAGGGACGATTTAGCAGCAACAGGGGAGAAAAGCATCATGGGACAAGGGAAGCCTGTGGGCAAGGACAGGAATGCACAGGGCATGCGCAGGATGCCTCCCAGCCCATCAGGCATCTTCTGACAGTAGTGAAAGCAGAGACAGTTTCCCCTCAGAGCCAGCCTGTAGGGAAATGATCTCCTTGTGTCTCCTGTGCTTTCCCACCCCCTCTTGCAACCCCATGGTCCAGCTCTATTCTGAGGCAGTCCCTCTGCACAGAAAGAGGTGATTTTTCTTCTCGTTTCCTTGCAGCAACAAACCACCCCCAGATATTTTGCTTCTGCTCCTCACTGAAGGGTCCAAAATGTCCAAACAGAGATGCTTTGCCTGCCCACGTAGAAAAGGGAAAGTCCTACGACTGGGCAAAGTCAGTCTGAGTGGCTACAGGTTGAAGTCTGTGAAACTGGCAAAGAAAAGTACCAATTCCCATTTTCTTAAGATTTTTTCACTCAACCCTAACAATGAACTCTCAGGCCGGATGGGGGCCTGGGACACCACCGGGAGCCCATGAGAGGCTCATACTGGGGCTGTCCAGGGACAGATGCCACCACCTGCCAATGGACACTTGCCCATATTTTACCTGCCTGGTGAAAGCCACAGTTTTGCTGGTGTCCAGCCAAGGCCACCTCTGCTTTCAGGAAGGTGACATCCTCTGTCAAGGATCTTCCAGCGCACCAAGTCACAGCCTGGCGCAGGCGTGGAACCCTACATCCACCAACAGATGGAAATCCTTCTACCTCCTAGCCACTTCCTCTCCTGGCTCAAAAGTCTTTTGTGCCTCCCAGGGGTGCCTCTCAAAGCCACCTACTCCTTCCATCAGGGCCCTTTTCTGAACTTCCAAAGGCAGAGGGGCTTCCCCCAAGATCACCCATGAAACTCAGCTCCCCAAATAAATGAATGAGTGAATGAATGAATGAACCATTACACTATCCCTCAACCTGCCCTCTCAGAACAGAAGACCTAGAAGAATAATAGACATACAAGATCCTGTACCACTTTAGTAGCATTCAGATCTTCCAACTAAGGAAAGCTAATTATCTGCACCCACTCTTGCGTGAAACAGCAACATTCAAAAAGGAGTGAGCAGCTCATCTCCAAAAATGTGTAAGCAGAGGCGCAGGGACTATCTGTTCTGAGCCAGAGATATTCTAGCCTTGTGCTACTACCAGTGTGGTCCATGGACCAGCTGCACGAGCATCACCTGGGAGCGGTTAGGAATGCAGAACCTTGTTAGAAACACCTACCCCAGATCTACTGAACCGGACACTGTACTTTAGCAAGATCCCAGGTGATCCTGTGCACATTAAAGTTTGAGAAGTGGCTATGCCCATCACCAGCTGCATATTAGAATCACCTGTGCAAGTTTCGTTTTTAAATATCGACGCCCAGGTCCATCTACGAGCAAGCGAATCAGAATCTCTGAGGGTGGGGCCCAGTTACTTGCATTTTTTTAATCTATTCAAGGGATTCTAATGTGACCTGAGTGAGAACCGCTGCCCTAGAAGATTCCTGCACTTCATATCCGGCTGGACTTGAGATAGTTTCTTTCTCTTCCCTATTGTTATTTTTTAACACGTAATATATTTACACAGCTCTTTAAAAATCAACAAATACAAACTAGTTATACAGTGAAGACCAAGCCTTCCTCCATCCCTAATCTTCAGTATCCCAATTTCCCCCTCCAAATGCAACCACTGCTACCAGATTTTTATGTCCTTTCAGAGCTTTTCTGTGCCTGGCCAAACACGCCCGTGTATATACACCCTTCTTCTTTATATACACAGTGGTGTCAAACTACACATACTGCCCTGCATCTTGCTCTTTTCACTTAGTATATCTTAGAGATTGTTCCATAGCAATAAACATAATTCTGTCTCATTGTTTTTGACAGCGACGTAGTATTCTATTGCATGAATGTAACCATTTATTAATGTCTCCAATTGATGGACATCCAGGTTGTTTCTAATTTTTTGCTAATACAAACCATCTGCAGTGAACAATACATAAAATAGCACCCACTGCAGTCACTCCTTCCCTCATTTTCTAACCTTATTATTTTTTTTCATAGCACATGTCAACATCCCCTCAGGGTGACCATATCATTTATCATGCAGACCGGGACACTTCCGAGAGCAGAAGCGGGTGCTATTGACAGTTATAATGAGGACGTAAATGCGACCATCCCAGGCAACTGGGACGCATGGTCTTCCTACCTGACTTACTACGTATGTATTACTTGCGTGTTTTGTTTATCATCTGCCTAGAATATAAGCTCCTGGTGGGTAAAAGCTAGTCTGTGTTGTTCACTGTTGTTTCTCCACTGCCTAGAACAGGACCTGGAATGCAGCAAGAGCTCATTAAGTATGTGGAGAATGAATAAATGAATAATAATAAATAAATATTTTTGAATATTCATCATTGGCACATGTGTGAGCATATCTTTAGGATAAATTCCTGGAAGACGAGTAACTGCGTCAAAGGGTATGTGCATCTTATAATTGAATGGATGTGACTGTCTTGTACTCCATGGAGTATGTACTAATTAACACTCCCACCAACACCGACAGTGGAACCTCTCTGCCCCGCGTGATCCTCATGGCCGCATCTGGGTGAGCATGTGTGTGCACAAGTACACGTGCACGTGCACATCTGTAAACTCAATATCCCCCCCACACAGAGCCCCGCTGCTACAGCACAGCCATAGCCGTGGCCAAGCATGGAACATTCTGACTTCCCAAAGGCACACGTGTTGGTGCAGAAGTAGGTGAGGAAGAGGACGTCCTCACATCAGCTGACGAGGGTGTTCGGCGCATCGTCTCTTCTCCCTGCTACTCCCCAGACAGGATCAACATTTGCAAGTTACCTTCCAGGCCCCTGACTATCAGACACAGCGTGACAGCACCTAGCTCAGGCCTGGCTCAAGAAATGTTTAATTAATTAATTAATCAATGAGCCAAATCAAAGATTAGGTTGATTATCTAGATCTTTTTATCCATACAACCCGAGGCAACGGGTTAATTGCTTTTTCTTCTTTTTTTTTCAAGCTTTATCCTGAAACGACAATATGTTCTGGAATTACGTAGAGATAGCCTCAGAGGTCAAAAACCTGAGCCGATTGCTGCAGAAGCAATAGTCATTACCCTAGAAGTCAATGCCTTGATGTTACCCTAGTGCTGAGGTATAGAATACCCTGGCTTATGAGAGGATAGCCAGAATCCGCAAATATGGTTCTGCGAAAATAAAAAGCCAAACTCAGAAAACCGACTTCAGCACTATTTTCTCCATTGTGGATGTCCATACATATGCTGATCATAAAGACAAAGGAATGTGTTATTGCATAACATTCTTTTTTTTTTTACATCTTTATTTGAGTATAATTGCTTTACAATGGTGTGTTAACTTCTACTTTATAACAAAGTGAATCAGTTATACATATACATATGTCCCCATACCTCTTCCCTCTTGTGTCTCCCTCCCTCCCACCCTTCCTATCCCACCCCTCTAGGCGGTCACAAAGCACTGAGCTGATCTCCCTGTGCTATGCGGCTGCTTCCCACTAGCTATCTACCTTACGTTTGGTAGTGTATATATGTCCATGCCTCTCTCTCGCTTTGTCACAGCTTACCCTTCCTCCTGCCCATGTCCTCAAGTCCATTCTCTACTAGGTCTGTGTCTTTATTCCTGTCTTACATAGCATTCTTAATTGTGCCTCTCCCTGTGGGATTCCGTCAGAATCGCGGCATGGCGTAGCGCTGTAAGAAAATAGCATGGGTAAAGTGTAGGAAAGTGAAAACCTGGTAATCAAACAGCCACCACGAGGAGAAATGCTATGTGGCTCCTGTGCTTAATGAGCTTCCCATGGATTGTGGAGATCTCTAGGAAACCCCACCCAGTAGTCTCATGGAGCCCCACATTAGGTTCCATAAGTGTCTTCATATATTCAATTAAGAGTTCTAAATTATCTGCCTTAGTTTCACTTATAGATCACAAGATGCTGAGATTTTGCGCTGTTTATTTTTAGCTGTAAATATTAGACTAGGCCTTTCTGGCTATTAATCTCACTGGAATTGTGTTCTGGGTGGATTTGGGGCAAAATAAAGTAATGGTGTCCCGAGGCCCTTATCTGGCCATGCCACAACCAGGCACCCAGGGCAGTCGCATCCAGAACCTGCCACTTCTCTGTCACTGGCAGCAGCTTGGCCCAAGCAGGCCCAGGACCTCAGGAAGGGGCAGAACTCAGAGCAGGAAATCCTAGCAGGTTCAGTTCAACTGGAAATTTCGGGTCACTCCCAGGAGCTGAGAAAAGTAATTCACAAAAGCATCTTTCCCTTACTTTCTAAAGATTTGTCTTTGGTTTTTTAAAAAGCTCTTTTGGGTTGAGTTAGAGCACTCACTCACACATTCGTCTGGGAGCGGTGATCTGGCAGCAGCCCATGCCTCAGAGACTGCCAGGAGGACTCCAGTGGCTGGTTGAGGCCTCGGATTCCTCGCAGTCTGAGCCTGAGCGCAGAGACGCGTGATCCCGACCATAAGCGCTGCCTTCACAGGCTGTCGGGGAGTGTGAACCTGGGACAGCAGAGCTGGCTGGCGGCCCTGCAGTGGCCACTTCCTCCTCCACCACAGTGAGTCGATAGCTGTGGCTTCAGAACTTCCCTCTTTTCAACGCTGTTAACACACGTGCAGCCACACATGGTATACATGTTAAGTCCATAAAGACACATGTCAATGCACACTTCTGTCACGTGTTGATCTTCACGGTCAACTCAACACCTCTAAATGATGCAACTCACCACTCAGGAGTGGCAACCCGGGCCTGGCTAAAGACTGATGTCCACTGGCTCTCAAGGGGTCCAAGGTCCAATCAAGGTCTACCAAGGCTTCAGGGACTGTGGTCTGGGGACCTGGCAACTATGCAGGGACATTTGTGCCTTCTTCAAGCCTGAATCACCTGTGAGGGGACATGCCTCCAGGGTCCGAATGATAGACTATGTATCAGAAAGCACAGAAGTGGTGTCCAGAGGGGCAGGACCTTGAGGTGTGGACCCCAGAGCAGGCCCTGCTCCTCCTGGGGGACCCACATTTTCTTCCACAACTCATCTTCCAGCAAGTGCTATGGTACGACCTCTTAACAGATGGCAGCTCCGAACAACTTGGTTCCAAATTGCCTGTGTCTGTCTGTTTTTAAAAGAAGAGGAAGAGCTGTCTTTCCTGGGGACTCTCACTATGAGCCATGTGGGTCCTTAGCTGCAGGCAGGCTTGGGTTCAGTCTCTGGCTCTGCCATCAATGGCTGGGTGACCCCCAGCCAGTATCAGAACCCCTCAGACCTTTGCTTTCTTAATCTTTAAAATGGGGATGATAGCATCCACTCCCTGGGGTTCATTGTGGAGGATTAAAGATAAGATATATAAAACACTTTGCACCCAATAGGAGTGTGGCATGTAGAGGGGCAGGCGGGGGCCATGGTCACCCCCTGCGTAGGAAAACTCAGTCTACATGTGGTCTTTCCTCTGCTGCAGGGTAAACTTCCCCAGACCCTCCAGGAAACACAGATCCGACCAGTGTGCTTCTATATAAAGGAGCACAGCTTTGGGATTGACCACAGAAAAGAAGAGTCGAGGATCTTTGGAGTGGGAACGGGTGACAACGTGGTATGTGGGCAGGAAGCAGAGGCCTGGCTTAAGGGAAAAGGGAGGAAAACCTTGTGCTAAGCAGGCCCTCCCACACCCCTGATAGAAGAGAGAGGAATTGATGGGTGACACCGGAGGGATGTTATTGAGACACCTAGGAGCCTCACCAGGCAGAGTCCTCACCAGCAGGTCCCCACCCCATGATCTTCATGCCCAAATGATGTGTCTTCAATAGTAGACATCTCCACCCCACACACACACACAGTCACCAAGAGGGTGGGGCCAGCAGTCACCAGCCAGCTCCCCCTAAAGAACAACTCCCTGCAGTATCTTCTCAGACTACTGTAAAACCAAAGGAGACCCTTGGGCACCTATCAGGGTCATGGGGAGGAGCCCCACCCACACGTGGGTATGAAGAGCGAGGACTTTGGCACACCAACGGGGGGCAGTCACACCTCGTCACAAAGGCAGTTGAGAATGTGGCCCATCATTATCATCGTTCTGGTGCAGGAGGTCAGATACACAACAGGGAAGTTGCCAATAAGCTTCCCTGAGCAGAAAAGAGAGATTGAAAGAGGCCCCTGGGAAGCCAGCTTAGGAGTCTCCACAATGTGATAGGAATATAGGACAAGAGGGAAATGTTTCATTTCAGATTTTCTCCTGGAGAAAAACTTTGTCTGTTTAGAGGAAATACTTTGATAAGCTGCCTTGTGGTTTGGGGGTAAAACTCCAGGAGCGTGCTCAGGTAATAAAGATGGCAAGCACACTGCTCTCTAAAGCGTATCCTGTCAACTGGAGGATGCTTTGTTGCGTTGGATTTGGGTTTGTGAGTTTGAGGGTAGGACTGAGGAAAGATCTGAGCAGTCTGGCCTAAAGAGGAGAGAAATTTTGGATCCTGATATGATGAAGAGCCAGGTGCTGGGCACTGCACATAGGACAACTGGGAATGACCAACAGTGGTCACTGGTAACCAGAACTTTCTATTGAGGATGCTAGAAGGTCATCATGCTACGACTCTCTCTGCCATCCCAGTGCTCATGAGTGCCTTTGGGGGTAAGGACTTGTGGAGTGCAAGGGCAATGTCTAAGTCGACATGTGAGCAAAACACAAGCAGCATGCCTGGACACAGGGTCCCAGGGATGAGGTAGAGCTGGCATCAGGGCTGCAGAGAGAACACAGGGTAGGAGACAGAGGCTTGTGTGCAGGTACAGCTCTGTAGCTAATGAGTTTTGAGACCCTAGAAAAGCTCCTTCCCCCTCTGGGCTTTATTTACTCAACCCTAAAATGGGCTCATGGCCTTCCAGCCCTAACATTCTATGACTCAAATTTTAGTTCAACCCTCTCCACAACACACTGGCGGATGGTGGTGGCTATTAGCAGAGCATTTGTGCATTTATATGGAATGTGTTTGCTGCCACCATGACATAATGAATTTTCTCACAAATTACATGTGCAAAGAACTGCTCAGATTGAAGTGTAATATCACTTCAGATGCACTATTGATTTTCATTATTTTCGTTTTCTCCATCCCTGAGTTCCCTGCAACCATCCCCCAATTTGATTTTACCCAGCAGAAAAATCTCTGCCTCCTCTTTCTAATAATCAGTTCATAAAACCTCAGAACTTGGGAGTCTGAGGAAATAGGCTGCTTTGGATAGAATGTTTATCCTTCCAGAGGGAAGATGGTTTCTGACCTCCTAGGGCCAGTAGGAATTTCTCTGGCTAGAGCAGTAGGTATCCTTCAGTGGCAATGTGAAGGACCAGTCATGTATGCATATCCACTCTTCTTATATAATAAAAAAAAAGCAACTTATATTATGAAAAATTATCGTGCTAAAGCACGAGTGCTTTTTTGTCCCTACCATGGCTGTCCAACTGGGAATGCTGAGCAGCCCTTCTCCATGGAAGCTCTTCCAGTGCCCACTTTCGCACCCTTTTCACCTTGTTTCCTTGCAGTGACTGGGCTGTGCAGCTTCTAGGCAGCACCAGTTCCCCAGAAGGGCAAGCAAGCTGGTTTTCCAGCAAAGGGGGCCTCTCCTGACTTTGCAAGGGCCGTCCAAGGGACTAAGATCCCTCGAGTGTGTTTTTCAGCATTTCCCCTCTGATTCACTGTCATCCTAGGACAGATTAGTTCTGCATACAAACACTGGGATGTTAACATTGGACACTGCTCTGTTTCTGATATTGAGGAACAGTCACAGATGGCTTTGCGTGAAATGACTTCAATAACAGAGCAACATGATGCACAAGTCTAAGGCTATTTTTTGTAAAGAATAAAAAGTAAAACTGGGGACTTCCCTGGTGGCGCAGGGGTTAAGAATCCACCTGCCAATGCAGGGGACACGGGTTCGATCCCTGGTCTGGAAGATCCCACATGTCACGGAGCAACTAAGCCCAGGCACCACAACTACTGAGCCCGTGCTCTACAGCCCACGCGCCACAACTACTGAGCCCATGCGCCACAACTACTGAAGCCCGTGCGCCCTAGAGCCCGCGTGCTGTAACTACTGAAGCTCATGCACCTAGAGCCCTTGCTCCGCAACAAGAGAAGCCACCACAATGAGAAGCCGGCGCACCGCAACGAAGAGTAGCCCCCACTTGCCACAACTAGAGAAAGTCTGCACGCAGCAACGAAGACCCAACACAGCCAGGGGGGACAAAGTAAAACTGGAAGGACTGGCTCAGCTAAAAATTTACAGGAGAGTGGGATATAAATCAAGAGGCCATTGTGGAGAAAAAGACCACAAAGAAAGAGGACTCAAGGGCTTAATGTGTTGGCCTTGGGGACTTGAGATGACTAATTCATTCATTGGGTGTACAAAGGCTCAGGCACTGTCCTAGGTGCTGAATTTCCACACCGTCAAGAGTATCAACAAGGTCCCTGCTCTTCTGGCACTTACATTCTAGTAAAGGAAGACCAACAATTAACTTGTAAATATATCATAGACAAGATGACTCCAAAAACTGTAAATGCTGTGAAGAAAACAAAACAGGATGGAGTGACTGAGAGACCTGACAAGTCGAAAAGGCCTCTAGTATAGCCTGAGTGGTTAGCGAAGGTCTCTCTGCAGAGGTGACATTTAACAGAGACCTGCAGGTTGAGATCAAGCTAGCCATGCAAAGATCAGAAAAAGAACATTCTGAGCATCCGTAACAGCCTGTGAAAAGGTCCATCAGTGACTTCGGGGCAGAAAGGAGGTCTGCATGGCTAAAGCACAGGGGGAGAAGGGTACCAGACAAAATTGGTAAGAGGAAGGAGCCTTGACAAGAAATTTGGATTTTATTCTAAGGGCATCAGGAAACCCTGAGGGACTTTAAGCAGAGCAGTGATAGGAACTGACTTTTGCTTTTTAAAGATGACTCTGGCCACTGTCCACAAAGTGGATTCCAGGGGGCAGGTGTGGCAGCTGGGAGACTAAAGAGAAGGTTCTCACAGATGCTAGGTGAGTGATGATGGTGACCTGGAATGATGGCAGTAGAGGTGGAAAGAAGTAGCTGGACTTGGGATTTTTTTTAAGATTGAGCCAACAAGACTTGTTAATGGGTTAAGTGGGAGGCACAGAAACAAAGAAATTCAGGGTGACTCCTGGAGTTTTTTGGCTTAAACAACTCTTTGATGGAAATGAGTTATCAGTGCATCAGGAGTAATGATAAACTCTGTCCCATCCTTCTTTGGAGAGAGGCAAGGGGGTTTTATTTGTTTGTTTGTTTTTGTTGTTTTTGGAGTTTAGGAGTCAAATCATAAGAAATATAAGGGCCAGCAGCACTCAACTCTGCAAATGTTTTAGCTTTTGTTTGCATATGATGATTTTTCCCTACTTTTTCAGAAAAACAAACGCTGAGCAGAGGTTAGGAATAAAATCTTGGCATAAATGTAAACATCCACTCTGTGGAGACTCAACCAAAGGCAGGTCCTTTCTCTGTCAGATATGTGTTTGTTTCTCATGTGCAAAGGGCAGGAGAGACCTTAACTCAACTGTTTGGTGGGGGATCCAGACTTTATACTTATGCCAGTGCATCTTAAAGCCAACTTCGCAGAGTGTCTTTGTTGAGGATTCTAGTGTATTTGATGGAAGTGAGTGAGCAGAAATAAACTGAGGGTTCAGAGGAGGAATGAGATTTTAGAAGAGGCAAAATATCTAAGAAGAGATACTGCCAACAGATTCGAGGGAATCGATTGGCTGCCCAGTAGTAAATATCACTTCTGTGATTCCTGTGAAGGAATCACGTGACTATTTTCAAGTACATTAGCTTGCTGTGTGGATGGCCTCTAATGAGACACGGTTTCTAGCCAGTTAGATTTCACATTGCTCAGTGCCAGCTCAGTGATTTGTTTTGCATGAAACACTGCAGCCTGTTAACCTGGTGAGTTACAGTTTTAGGTGGGCAGCCAGAATCCCTCACAGCACTTAAACACTTTTTTCTTAAAATAAAAAGAAGATGGTCATGGTGATGGTGATGATGATGATGATGATGATGATGATGGTAAAGAAAATGAGTTCAATCAGGTTACCATCTTGAAATCTTGAATTCATCTAGCTAAAATGACCCAGATAATGGGCCTTTTTCAAATCTTTTCTGGATCATTCCAGGGAAGAGCTCAATCCATTTTTCAATCTTTCTCTGCCCTCTGCTCTTGTTGGGAAAACCAGGCCTGTCTATTTCTTTCCTTTCAGGCTTAAGGTAATTTAGAGTCCTGAAAGAAGCAGTACACTTTGGGAGTTTGGCCTAGGGCAGACTGAACCTGAGGAGTAAGAATTTAGGAGCAAAGGCATCAGACTTCATTCATCTCAACTGTAAATGGAAAAGTCCTCCTGTGTGTGACAACACCAGGAAAGTAGGTATTTTCTTCTTTAGGAGACGGAAAAGGAACCATCCCCAGCAGGAGTCTGTGCATGCGCTCTCTCTTATTGACTCAAATGAACTTAAAACCTTGGGCTGAGCCAAGTCTGATCTCTGAGCATGCTCACTGAGCTGCATTAGAGTTTGCCACTTACTTGAAAAGTCTATGGTTACCCTCTCCATGTTCCTCCTCTTCTTTCCAGAACAGAAGGGAAAAGGGTGTGCCAGCTTTGATACCAGGAAGTTTTCAGAAATGCTTGTCCCTGCTCCCTTTACAAGGGGACATTTGATGGGTAGAATAGCTCACTTCCAAACTTCCTTCCCACAAGGTCAGGGCAAGACAACTCTGGTGGTCACAGTCTCAATGGAGGGTGAACCTTGGTTTGCTGAGGTTCAGCTGCAACTGCTACTTCAGTGAAAACTGCACAGAGCTAGTCAGAATATCCGGCTGCTGACAGGAGATGATGAAAGCTACCCTCCATCAACGTATGAAACTTAAATGACAATTTTTTAAAAGTTTAATTAAAGATAATACAAACAGATGGAGAGATATACCATGTTCTTGGATTGGAAGAGTCAACATTGTGAAAATGACTATACTACCCACAGCAATCTACAGATTCAATGTAATCCCAATCAAACTACCAATGGCATTTTTCACAGAAATAGAACCAAAAATTTCACAATTTGCATGGAAACACAGAAGACCCTGAATAGCCAAAGCAATATTGAGAAAGAAAAATGGAGCTGGAGGAATCAGGCTCCTGGACTTCAGACTATACTACAAAGCTACAGTAATCAAGACAGTATGATACTGGCACAAAAACAGAGATATAGATCAATGGAACAGGATAGAAAGCCCAGAGATAAACCCACACACATATGGTCAGCTTATTTTTGGTAAAGGAGGCAAGAACATACAATGGAGAAAAGACAGCCTCTTCAATAAGTGATGCTGGGAAAACTGGACAGCTACATATAAAAGAATGAAATTACAACACTTCCTAACACCATACACAGAAATAAACTCAAAATGGATAGAAGACCTAAATCTAAGGCCAGACACTATCAAACTCTTAGAGGAAAACATAGGCAGAACACTCTATGACAAATCACAGCAAGATCCTTTTTGACCCACCTCTAGAGGAATGGAAATAAAAACAAAAATAAACAAATTGGACCTAATGAAACTTAAAACTTTTGCACAGCAAAGGAAACCATAAACCAGGCGAGAAGACAACCCTCAGAATGGGAGAAAATATTTGCAAACAAAGCAATTGCCAAAGGATTAATCTCCAAAATATACAAGCAGCTCATGTAGCTCAATATTGAAAAAAACAAACAACCCAATCGAAAAATGGGCAGAAGACCTAAATAGACATTTCTCCAAAGAAGATATACAGATTGCCAACAAACACATGAAAGGATGCTCAACATCACTAATCATTAGAAAAATGCAAATCAAAACTACAATGAGGTATCACCTCACACTGGTCAGAATGGCCATCATCAAAAAATCTACAAACAATAAATGCTGGAGAGGGTGTAGAGAAAAGGGAACCCTCTTGCACTGTTGGTGGGAATGTAAATTGATATACAGCCACTATAGAGAACAGTATGGAGGTTCCTTAACAAACTAAAAATAGAACTACCATATGACCCAGCAATCCCACTACTGGGCATATACCCTGAGAAAACCATAATTCAAAAAGAGTCATGTACCCCAGTGTTCATTGCAGCTCTATTTACAATAGCCAGGACATGGAAACAACCTAAGTGTCCATCAACAAATGAATGGATAAAGATGATGTGGTATATATATACAATGGAATGTTACTCCATAAAAAGAAACGAAATTGAGTTATTTGTAGTGAGGTGGATGGACCTAGAGTCTGTCATACAGAGTGAAGTAAGTCAGAAAGAGAAAAACAAATACCGTATGCTGACACATACATATGGAATCTAAAAAAAAAATGGTTCTGATGAACCTAGGGGCAGGACAGGAATAAAGACACAGACGTAGAGAATAGACTTGAGGACATGGGGAGGGGGAAGGATAAGCTGGGACGAAGTGAGAGAGTAGCATTGACATATATACACTACCAAATGTAAGACAGACAACTAGTGGGAAGCAGCTGCTTAGCACAGGGAGATCAGCTCTGTGCTTTGTGACCACCTAGAGGGGTGGGATAGGGCAGGTGGTAGGGAGATGTAAGAAAGAGGCAGGGGATATGTGGATATATGTAAGCACATAGCTGATTCACTTTGTTATACAGCAGAAATTAACACACCATTGTAAAACAATTATACTCCAATAAAGATGTTAAAAAAAAAAGGTTTGGGTGGCAATAACATGGTTTTGACTCATGATGAGAATGAAAGGCTTTCTTAGCTTAGAGGAGAAGTCAGGAAAGAATGTGAGCGCACACATATGGACATGTGTTTGTGAGTGTTATGTGCGTAAGTATACATGAGTGTGTGTGTCTGAGTATGTGTGTGGGTGCAAGAGACACTCCCTCAAAGTACCAGAAGCCAAACTGTCTGCTGATTTTCTTTTTTTTTTTAATAAATTAATTTACTTTATGTATTTATTTTTGACTGTGTTGGGCCTTTGTTGCTGCACATGGGCTTGCTCTAGTTGTGGTGCGTGGGCTTCCCATAGCGGTGGCTTCTCTTGTTGTGGAGCTCGGGCTCTAGGCGCACGTGCTTCAGTAGTTGTGGCATGAGGGCTCAGTAGTTATGGCTCGCAGGCTCTAGAGCACAGGCCCAGCTGTTGTAGCACATGGGCTTAGTTGCTCTGCGGCACGTGGGATCTTCCCGGACCAGGGCTGGAACCCATGACCCCTGCATTGACAGGAGGATTCTTAACCACTGCGCCACCAGGGAAGCCCTCCATTGGTTTTCTGACAAGCTGTATGGTCCCTCTCAACTACCCAAAACAGAAAGATGACCGTAAGCAGACAAATACTGTCAGGAGGCTTGGGAAGTGTACACCAGGCCACCCTAAGCATCTGATTCAACGCACATTGGCAACCGATCACAGTGGAACTTCTGCTCCTGGCCCTGTGGCGCTGTAGGCCAAGGCCAGAAGTTGCAAGGCTCATTGGTTTTACACCAACATGGGCACATTGAAAGGTTGTACCCTGGAGAGCCATGGATTGCTTTTACGTGTTTTGTGATCTAAACTTTGTGGTCTAATATTTCAAGCAAATACAGTCACTTTCCAAAAGAGGGTATTTCTCCTGTGCCTCTCTCAAAGAACCCAGTGTGAGAAAGCCATGTGGGACTTTTGTTTGGTGATGTGTTTGTGATGTGCTTCCGTAACAAGTAAATAAGCTTTATCAAGGCAATATGTGGCTTTGTGGCAACTGACAGACAAAAGTTGCTCTAGAATCCAATACAGACAGAGGATTGGGTTATAGCCAAACTCTCAGCTCCAAGAGGGTGAAACACATATCAGCACACAAAGGAGCAGGCAGAAGGCAGGTCCATTCTGAACTATATAAAGACATGCAGTTATTAGTGCAATTCACAGAACTTGTCTTGTTAGACCATCTTACACAAACATTTTCCAACATATTCAATCAGCCCCCTCAAATTGACACTGTCACCAAAATTCAATCAATACTTCTTGTGAGAGAGGAATAGTATCTTATCTAATAATCAACTTATCTGAGATTCACAATGCTGGTTGCCATTACAAAAAGGCATTTCTCTATTATTTACATTTAACTATACATTACTTTGACCTTTGTATCAGTTGCATTGAGATAAAATGTGAGCTTCTAATTTAATTTTGTTTTGGATTTCCTTTGACATATCTATTTATGCCAATTGCCCAGGAGGAAAAGACCATCAGTAATAATAACAGTTATGGAAAATACTTATTGAGCACTTCTACCATGCAGACTCTGGGCTCGAGCCATCACCGAGATTGTCTACTTTAATCTTCGGGCAAATCTACAAGGGAGCCGTGATTGATATTTCCATTTTAGGGCTGATGAACCGAGGCTGAGACATTAAATGTCTTATTCCCAGGATTGACCCAGGCAGTCTGGCTTGAGAGGTCTGCTCCTAACCACTGCGTGACTCCACTTCTTAGTGGTATGAATCATCCCAAAAGGAGATGCCCAAGACTCCTTTACACTCTGAGTTAGCAAAGAATCAGAGGGCCATGCAGATGCCATGCAACTAATAGATGACCCAGGCTCTGAATAAGGTCCAAGTCACTTCTGTTTACTGTTCTCTGTGCTTCAGGTTCCTTCTGTCTAAGATGCTTGCCCCTCCCCTAGGATTATCATCCAAGAGATGGAGTAGCAGTCCGTTACATTCTTCAGACAAAAGGCATTTTCTGAGTGAGATAAAAGGGAAGGAAAGGAACACGTGGATATGTATGGCATGTGGATGAAGAGTGCCTGTGTGAAAAATCCCAGCTCATCATCTATTAACTGATAAGTGTCCTGATAGGGGTCAATTCTCTGCACCTCTGTTTCTTCATCTGTAATACAGGGATGGTCATAATGCCTCTGCAACATGAGGTTAGGCAGAGGGTTATAAGAAACAGCTCATGGAAAGCACTCACCACACGCCTGGTACAGAGTATGTGTTCAGTTCTGTTACGTGAGCCATGATCACCTGCCATGACCCCCACCACTATACCCTACATGGCGCACGCTCTGAGGATTTGTTTATACACCTTCCTTCTCCACTGCACTGTGAGTCCCTCGGGGCCTGAGTTGTGTTCATTCATCTTAGGATCTCCAACTGTCAACACAGTTCCCAGCCCATAGCTGGCACTCGTGGATGTCTGCTAAGTGAGTGAACCATTGCATATATGCACTTACTCCAAGGCCAGCTCACTGAACAGACAAAAGAACTGAAGCTCAGAGATGCCAAGCCACTAACTGAGACCACAGAACTTGATGGTGGCAGAGCTGGAAGGGGGATCCAAGCTTCTCGACTTCCAGTTCAATGTCTTCACATTACAGCAGAGTGCCTTAACTTTGCATTTTCTGAAAAACGTTTAATCAAGACCAAGGCCAAAATGATAACCAGAACATCATTAATATTATCAACCTAGGGACACGTTCAGAATCCATTTTTCCAACTTCCTATAACTTACATGTTAGCAATCCATCACATAAAATGCAAAAAAAAAGTTGCAAAAATATAGGCCTAAACATTTTTAGTGTCTTGCATCTTAAGTAATTACACAGCAATACTATGATAATCTAATAGCAATCGACAAGACAAAAATGCATAGTAATCATGTATTGTACCTGATATAAGCAATATTACATCACCTAATACCCTGCCTTTTACCACAACTATTTCATTACTTGGAAGCTCCCTGGTAATGAATATGCTATTAAGCAGGGTGTTTTTAATTTGCGTGTTTCTCTTAGAGATTCTTCGATAAATTTTTCAGACTTCCTTCATAAATAAGTTTCATTATTCCTCATTATTTTAAAAAAAAACACATTCTCCTTCCCTGAAAGGATACCATATATTAGATGACCCTCCTATATAAAATCATAAATGGAAAAGGACCAGACAACCTTCAGGAAAATAAGTTATCAGACAATAGGACACTAAATGCAGTTGGCATATATAAGGCATTATGGTATAGTTAAAAGTCTGCAAAAAGAATATTTTACAATGTAAAGAATCAAAAGAGAATTTAGTTTTACTACAGCACAAGACAAATCCCAGCTTTTGTACAATTTATCACCAATTTCTTCATTTTGTTGTTTTAAACATGCTTTTAAGACATACTGGATAACTAGTAAAAATTGTATACAATGCAAATGACATTTCATATAAGTTTTATTGACTTAATGCTCTGATAATAAAATTATAACAATCAGTGTTATTCTGATTTATTGCAATTTTTACTTTCACTTTGTAATGGACCTGGTGCCTCACAGAATTGAATGTAATGTTGCTGCCACCTCAAGGTCACTCACTGAAAATGAGACGGTTCACTTCGGTCTAATGCACTAAAGCACGTAAGTAACTGAGGGCTTTATGAATGAAAATATCACATTGTGGTCACGTCACAGTAAATCTAAACTTTTATTTGCAATGAAACAATGGGTTTTATATTCAATTTGCAATGAAAACATACTCCAGTAATGCTAGGACGGCACAGTGAGTTACCAGGTCTGTGAGAAGAAAGGCTCTTATATCACAGTCCAGGGGAAGAAATGTCAATCCATCAAACTAAAGAGCCATCTGTGCATAACTGGCATATTGACAGGGCATAATCCAGATACAGTGGTTTCTTTAGAAAAAGAAACAGTCCCTGAGTTTATTTTTCTTTCATAAAGCTCACTTGGCTCTTTTCCTCTCCTTCTTAAATCTTTCCCAGTTGGTGACCTCTCTGAACCTGACTCTCTTCCAAATGGATTTATCGAAACTACCCTTAACACGAATGAACAGTTTACAGAGAAGGAAATGGCAAGGAGCCGACTCACTCAAAGAGTTACATGTTTTGCCTAACAGATTGTCAAAGATCAACTTTTGATCCCACTGGTTTGGCAAGGTGGTACTGTAAATTAGAAAAGAGGGAAATGTGGTGATATTTTTCAAATTTTAAAATGCATATACCCTCTGACCAGCAATCTCATATCTAAAGATTTGTTTTTCAGATATATACATACAAGTGCACCAAATGTCTGTACAGGGAAATTTATTACAGCCAAAGATTGGAAACAAACTAAATGTCCATCAACAGAAGACTTGTAAATTACAGTAAGTGCATAAAATGGAATGCTGTGCAGCCTTTGAAATCAACAAGGCAGCTTTCTACGAACCAATATGGCACAATCTCCAAGATCATGTGGGGAAGTAGGGAAAAAAAAGCAATGTGCAAAACAGTGTATATAGTATGCTTTGTATGTATGTATTTGCATAGAATCTCTTTGCAAAAATTACAATAAACCATTAACAATGGTTCCTTTGTAGAAGAACTGGGGGACTAGCAATCTAGGTGGGGGAGACAGTTTTTCCTGTATACCCACTTTTGTCTTGAATTTTATACTGTATGTATGTGTTAACTACTTGAAATGTGTAAATAAAAATAAAGCATTAGACTGTAATCCAAGGGGAAAGCCAAAATTATGAAGAAGAGATAAAGAAGTTCCTGAGGGGGGAAGGGAGGAGGGACAGAGGAGGAAGGGTAGTCAAGGGAAGGTGCTAGAGGCACACCTCCCCCTGGATGCTTCCTCTGCTCTGATCCAGCCTGAGCTTGTATTTCTTTTCTGGTCTCCACATTCCTTTCATTCTCCTCTGACTCTTTCCCTCGCTGTCAATTCTCATTTCAATTCCTCTGCAACTCCTTGTGTTCTGTCTCTCTCTCTAGGGATCCTCAATCCCCATGGTCCCCAGTGTGAGGAGGACGAGAGCCAGCCCTCCTGCTCCTGGTGCCAGCACGTGGCCAGGCTAGCCAGGGACACGCCGAGTGCACTCTGGACATACACAGCATGGCGGTGGACAGCCCCATCGGCCATCGGCCATCTGCCCTCGACTGGAACTCAAAGTTCAGCAGAGGTGGTGTGCATTTCGCTTCTTCTCTAAGCCTAGATACCACAAGGGTGACCACTAGATCTGCCCACTGAACAGCACTAGCCAGGCTGCAGAAAAACGCATTTGGAACAGAATCTAGAAACCTGGAGCTATTCGCAGTTTGGGAGAAGGCGATGGGTGAGCAGTCCTCCCACCATTTCTCAGAAATGGACCAGGGTCACCGGGCACTCATTGGCTGCCTGTGTGGAATACCTCAGTAGGGGTGGTGAAGGGCACCCAGCAGAGAGAAAAGGGAGGTGAAGAAAGGAAATGGATGCTTCCAGCTGCCCATCTTCATTGGTTTACCGGATTTCATTTGACTTTCCGTTTTCCCTTTTATTAAAACAAATCTCTTGCAATTTTTATAGCTCCTTTCAATGACACATCATTAACAGCAAAGCCAAAATTTTGTTTGACATTGCTTAATAGTTCAAATTCCATCAAACATCCACCAAAATACTAAGCCACGGATAGGCAGCATTTTAAAAGCACATGCATTTTGAAACTTCTGAAAACTGTAAAGCACTACAGAATTTAAAGAATCTTTCATTCAATAAAAAAATTTTAATGAAAAAAATTTAAAATGGGAAATAAAAGCACATGCATTTCCCCCTGAACCCACACTTGGGCTGGTTAGTTTCCTCTTGGTTATTAATTTGAAATGTTACGGCTGAAAAGATTGAGTGCTCCTGCACTGACCCAGGGAATTTTACAAACTTTGTCCATTTGGAAAACAGACACCATCATTTTTATTATATTTGGAGGTCATGGAAAAAGTCAGAGGCAAAACAATAAACTGGGACTATTTAGTCTTAGAGGGATACCTTTGTAGATTTCTGACGTATGTAAACTCCTCTCCCTTTTTCTCATAGAAAGGCACCAAGGGAAGGTAACGTGCTAAGCCCTGCCTCACCATGTGAGGGGGACCCCCCAGAAAGGAAGGTGGTGCAGAAACTGGGCACACGGCAGGACTGCTGAGTCCCTGCCTCTGCTCTCCGGGCCCCTCGGTCGCACAACCTCACTGATCTTCCCATTCCCTAAGATCCTTCCAGCCTTAAAATCCTATGACATTCATTCTGAGATAAACAGTGAAGGAAGAGAAAGAAGGTAAAAATGGGGAGCAACGAAAATGGAGCTTGGAAAACTTAAATCAAGCCTTGCACCTAGCCAGAGTCAGGCAATAGGCTTCCATTGTCTTTCCTCCCCCCACCCAGGGTTTTACACAGACATAAGTTAAGATAGATTATATTACCGAGTACTTCTGCCCCCAGGTCCCTTCTTCTACCTTCTGTGTAATTACCTGCAATCATCCCAAACATATAAATAGACACATTTAAAAATACCCCCACCTCGTTAGGTGTTCCCAACTTGGTTTTGAAATGGCACCCTAGAAATCCAAGATCTCCTGAAACACTAGGCCTGCCACGAGTTGAGGAGGAAAAGGGCCAGATCGGGTCTCTGAGGTAGTGGCTGGAGCCTCAGAAATCCAAGCCCTTAACCAAGCAAGCCAACATGGTGGCTGCAGAATAATGGCCCACGGGAGAAGGGAAAGGCCCCTAAGGACAGAACTTGGGGCTGGGGGAAGGAATTCTCTAGAAGAGAGGCACTGAAGACAAGGACTCCATGGTGAGGTTCTGACCTCGTCAGCAGGGATGTGGAGATGAGGCTCGCCGTGAATAATACCTGTGATCACAGATCTGATGGGTGGCCTCCCGCTAACTACATCCCAGCATTGTAGAAAAGTGGGTTGGGCAGGATTAATTACTACAACTGTTGACGTTATAGAGTTTCAAAGATTTTTATTTTGCATTTAAAAGATTTACAGGAAATCTCCAAGCAGTTAAGGCAAGGGGCTGAGCTTGTCTCTCAGCTGGCTTGAAGCCAATCATTCGGAGGGTAACTTTAATTCCTGGGATAGGAGTCATACAGTCAGGAAGCAGCCCTGACCCCTGTAAGGTCAGTGTCGTGGCCAACTACCCCGGGCTCAATTTAGAGACATAACTATGGCAACAACTGTGCCCAATCGGTTATTAGAGGAGATTTATTGACGGATATGCTTGAATAGCAGAGCCATTAATTGCAATTACCAGACAAGACACTTTGTTCATCTCGGGGAACTAGATGCCAAAATGCCCTAACAACTTTAAAATCCCATTTGCTCTTGAGCTCCCGGCTGGCCTCACTGCACCTGCCTCAGCTTCCCAGTACTGGGAGGGAGAGGAGAAGGGGTTCAGCTTGACCTGGCACCAGCCGCAGAAAATGGCAAGTGCTGGGCTATGGGGCACAAGCTACAGGAACCTCACAGAGTCCCAACACCCTTCATAGCAGTGAGGGAGGAATAAGCAGCACTTCTCCTGCTGGTGCCCCTTCTCTGGGTCCCACCAACAGAATAGAGAAATGCCTTCCTCCTTCACTCCCCTGGTCCCTGCCCATCATTTTCTTCAAGACTCTCTGGGTCGCCTCTTGGCCTTCCTGTGCCTGGTGTAGCTCAGCCCAGGCTCTGTCCACCTTGTGGTCCCCCGAGCCTGAAACAATCAATTCCCAGATTTCATCCTTCTGGTCTACCTCCAGGCAGCCTCTCCTGAACACTCCATTTCTCTACAACAGCGACTGACTCTCACCTCCTCCTGTACTTTCTAACCTCTCATTGGCTCTTGTTTCTTCATAGATTGTAGTCATGCTATTTATTGGTCTGCCTGTTTACATGTTTATTTCTATCTTCCCTCACTAGATTCTAAGGTCCACGAGGGCAGAGATTTGGTCTGTTCTTTCCACCGCAGTATTCCTCGTGCCTAGAATAACACCTGGCATACAGTAGGTGCTCAAGAAATATTTGTTGACTGAATAAATGGATTTGGTACATTCTGCAATTGTGCTTAAAGGGCTCTTCTCTCTCCAACTAGGTCATAACTTTCCTGAAAGCAGGGATGCTCCCTATAGCATCTTATTTAGCACTGCACATACCTTAGGTGCTTTAAAACAAAGCAAGTGGATGAGAGAGGTTGCAAACCACAAATTCTATCCGTGCATTGAAACAGGCAAAAGCACACCTCCCTCCACTTCTCATGGAAGAATAATAGCTAAGGCTGAAATATGCTTTCTACAGGGGCATGCTCGAAGCACTCTCTAGAGTATTCAGTCATAAAACCCACATGATACGACCGACTGTGAGATCTGGAATGTTATTCTCTGCATGTTAAAGGCAAGGAATTAGGATACAATGAAGCAAAATGATGTGCCCAAGATTATACAGCTAGTGAGTGATAGAGCCAGGAAATAAACCCAGGCATGGCCCAGAATCTGTGCCCTTAACCTCTAAGATTGCCATTTTTCTTGACTTAGAAATCTAGGATAAATACAAAAACAATTAGAAAATGCCCCAAGGAAAGCCTTTGGGCACTAACACTACGTCCCCTTGAGTTTACTCCTATTTTTTTTCAAAGTAGATTATAAGCAACAAATCTCTGCTCCAAATTAAGATGTTGCCTGATCATCTTTCCCTTATAAATAAAACATCAAGACTATATCTACCTGAGCTTAGTGAGGCAAAGCATTTTTAGAAAATTCTTTCTAAGAGAGAGTGGAATGTATTATAGTTCTTCCCTAGAGCTGTGAGAATGCAACTCCTATTCTTGGACTCTGCCTGGGTTTGGATCACAAGAATTCTCAGCTAACATAGATGAACTTCATCAATGCAAAATTGGCCACACCAGGTGCCTCTTTATTCTACAGCATCTCAGTGTTAATGAGCAGCAGGACCTTTGATCACTGAGGCTACTCAAGTAATTGGAATTTTCTAGACTCAACACTGAGACCCCATGAGGTGAAGTATTCATTTAAATCAAATTTTCCTCAGTGGGTCTTAGAACTCACAGAAATTTAACCCATATTGTCTATCATCTAGTTCTCTATTTTGCACAACCAAATGGAGTGCTATAGACTGAATATAATGTTCCCCCAACATTCATATGCTGAAACCTATCCCCAGTTTGATGGTATTTGGAGGTGGGATTCTTGGGAGGTACTTAGATTATGTGGGTGGAACCCTCGTGAATGGAATTAGTGCTCTTATAAAAGAGACCCCAGAGAGCTCCCTCGACCCTTCTGCAGTGTGAGGACACAGCAAGAAGATGGCTGTCTATGAACCAGGAAGTGGGTGCTCACTAGATACCGAATCTGCTGGCACCTTGATCTTTGACCTCCCAGCGTCTAGAACTGTGAGAAATCAATCTCTATTGTTTATAAGTCCCCAGTCTATGGTTTGTTGTGATAATAGCCCGGATGGACTAAATCAGAGTGATTTGATATTGGACTGATGAATCTAAAGCACTACAAGAACCTCAGTCACTCAAGACAAACTCCACCATATTTATCATTCATTCATTCATTCATTCAATGTTTGTTTCTTCATCAGCATCTACTAGTGCCAGGCACTACACTAACACAACATGTTGGCTGACATCACAATATCCGCCGTTTATGAAGGGCGGTTGACATGGATGCGATAAACTACAGAGATGGCAAGAGCTGTGACCAAAGGGCACAAGGCTCTAAGAAAGCGTAAAGGGATTTAACCTGGTCGTGAAAGTCAGGGAAGGACTCCCTGAGAAGACAGTACTTTGCTGAGACCTAAGGAAGAGTAAGAGATAATCACGTGGAGAGGAGTGGGAAGAGGTAGGAGAACCCCAGGCTCGGTGCAGCTGGGAAACAAAAAAAAACACACCTAAAGGTGGGCGGTTGTGATGGGGTCGATGCTGGGGCAGTGGCCAGGGACATCAGGCCAGACATCGAAGGCTGGGTGAAGGTCTGGATCTTTATTAGAAGCGTTGGAGATTTTTAAGCACCACCAGAAAGGGAAAGATTTGAGGATTATTTGGAAGGTGAAACTGACAGCCTGGTGATGCATCAGTTCTGTACACTCAGCTTGCTATGGCAGAAAACTGGACAAAGGGAGAAAAGGAAAGGTCAACAGCAAGGGTTGGAACAAAAGGATTTCCAGGCCCATCTTAAGATAATCGAAAAGTTAAACGATCAGGGTGTGCATTCCCAGAGTGGTACGCTTGGGCCAGGTCTCCCAACACTCAGCTCATTGTGTACAGTTCTGCAAACCAGAAACGAGCCTCACAGCTTGATAACGCTGAGGGTCAACTCATACTCACCAATGGAGATGAGTCCTATTTTGCATTGCTCTCACTAGAACATAAAAAAAAAAATTCTATAATTCTTGTGCTGCTACCGACATCATTATGCATCAGTATAACAGAGTACTAATTTTAATCTGCACAAAAATCAGAGAATCTTCATGCTGTGAGGAACCTTAAACATAATCTGAATATTTGTGAATTTTTTCAGTATGTTCATAGATGTTTTCATGTATAATTTATTTCCTATTAACATGTATGTTTGGTGTCCTCTAAATAAACTGTTTTTCATGGACTTAACCCAGGTGTATTGCCTTTGGGGCCCCTATCAATCCCACCTGAACCCCATGGGACACACACACACACACACACACACACACACACACACACACACGCAATGCGCACATGCACAGAGATAAGACTGTACCCAGAAGATGCTCAGTCACCACTGTTAGTTGACTATCTGACAACAGACCAAAAGCTCCCTCCGAGTCTGACAGTCAAAGCCGCAAAGTCAAGAGAATGGTCCATTTAAAAGAACCTGGTAAAATCATGGGGTAGAGAAGAGGTGAACAGTCAGACTCCCTCCACTGGCTCATCAAAGAATGGAAAAACCTGGAAGGAGCTAGAACCTTGGTCCCAGCCCTTCTCCATGCAGGGAAGACAGTTCTGTCACCCATAGGAAGAGTGGTTGAGGCTCAAACAGGAGAGCTGAGAAGGATGCCATATCGCTGGTTAAAAAGTCAGGGGGGAAACGAGTATATTCAGCAAACTGAGAAGTGCTGCAATTTTAGAAGGAAAGTCGCTTTCTTAGATGACAGCAGAAGTTACTTCCAGCTTTTTCCTTACTTTGATCCATCAGTGTTGCCCTGGCCACCGACCAAGTTCACATGGTCCAGACATTTTAAGTGGAATCAATGTGTTAGCACCCCTATTTTTCAAAACGTAGAGGACATATATCTAAGATTAAACCTGTACAAACCAACCCCTAGATGTCATTGTTGCTGCTAAAATATCAAATCTTGAGTCTTTGAAATTCTAAATCTGAAGAGATAGCAGTGTTAATCTGAATAAACCACTTAAATAATGCAAATTCAATTCACTTTCAATTTTTCAAAGCCAAGTCCAAAGTCTTCTGGACTTCTTAACCAAAATGTAACTAAATCTTAGGGTGTTAGCACGCATTCTGATGCCAAAAAATTCCACGTTTAGGAAAAATAGGCTGGAAACGCACATAGTCATATGTAACGTGACTAACTGGGCTCACATCAAATTCCACGACTGATGAGCTGATTGTAGCGTAGCTGGGTGATCCTGGCCTCTTCTTTTCCGTGTGTCCTCTGACTTCTGTGCTTGCTTCTGCCATTGGTGTTGGAGCCCAGAGCTGTCTGTCCTTCCCACCCAGGGCACACTGAAATAACAGAGGTGCTCACTGGCTCTCCACTGCACACCCTAGTTCCAATTAGCCTCAAATGCTACTTGTTCTCTGATCACAGTCTCACCTCCATCTCTTCCTTCCATTTCATACCATTCCAGTCTGAACCTTTGCAATAATAATACTTGTTGTTTATCGAACGGGCATATCAGTGCTTCCTATACATTATGTCCTTTACATTTTTCAGTAGCCCTGCAAGATAGGTATCACTATCCCCATTTTACAGATGAAGTAGCAGAGGTACAGAGAGGTTAAGTACCTTGCCCCAGATCACACAGCCAGTGAGTGCTAATAGGTTTTGAAGCTCAGGGTGAGACCCAGTCCACAGCCTGGATTCTTAGAGCCTCTCTGAAGTCAACTCCCAGGTCCCTAACCGGACACTGTCTTTATTCTCTCTCCCAAGCCCCAGCTCTCAATCAAATTGCTGCGATTCCCCAAAATGGCTTTCAAGTAGCTCCTCAAATAAAGCCCAGATCTGGGAGCGTGTGTGCTGAATGAAATCACTTCTTCATTCAATCAACGAGTGTTTACTGAGTGTAACTGCATTCGGGGTCCTATTCTAGGCCAGGGGGAATATTGAAGCACAAAACTGCCAAGCTCCCTGGGCTCTTGGAGCTCATTCTCTGCCAGGGTAGACAGTTGCTGAGGCAGGGATTACACACATAATTAATGACTGAAGAGCCGAGTCCACAAAGATGTGTGAAACAAGATAAGCAGAGCCCCTAACACAGGGCCCTACACCACGAGGGCCCCCAGTAGATGCCTGCTGCCTGTCTCTGCTTGGCCAGCCTCAGACCCAGTGTGCCTTTCAGGGCAAAGCTCTCCCTACTCCCCACTCCAAGCCCTCCATGCCAGGCAGAAGTATCTTCACAATCCAGACAAATGCCTTGTGTTCACTCTCACCGCACACTTCCATGCATGTTGGTCCATATTCTTCCACATACCAAGCTGATTTATTCAAGACCTTAGCTCAGGCTTCTCCCCTCCCATCAGCTGGGCACAGGGTTCTCCCTCCATGGGGCCCAGAGGTGTGCGCTGAGGGAGAGGTGCTAGTGCAAGAGGGGTAGATGACATGGGAGCCTGGCCATCTGCTCATGAAGCTCACATGTGCCCTGTAGCAGCCCCACGCATGCCTGATTCTGGATATACCACTTCCATCTCACAATAGACCTCAGCTGGATCCTCCCAATCTTACGTGTTGCTGGAGCCAGTGAAGACTAGTTTCGGCCTCATGACCGGAAAAGGCATGACAATTACAGTACAGACCGTCTCTGGGTGTCATATGCATTTTCCCTTCCCTTTCTCACTCATGTCTCTTTCTCAATGAAAGAAACACCCCAGAAGATCAAACAATGTTCCTCATGCCTGGTCTTCCATAGTATATGAAGAGCTCAGACTGGAGGACCTTAGAAGGTAGTCTACTTACTGTCTGTGGTTATCCATTTACTGATGTCTTAAGGAAGCAAGAGGTGGAACTCCCAGCCGGCTGATGATGATGCTAGCAGCTTCTCCTAGTCTATCACCTCAAGAGGAGCTGTCAAAATAACAAACGACACATTTGGAGGTCACAGGATTACCCTTTAGCCAGGCCCTCTTGGTTTGATTAGCAGTTACTTTTCCTCTTAGTGTTTTTCTTCATCTTCTCCTTCTTCTTTTCATTTTCTTCCTCTGCCCCTCTCATCCATAAAGGTCACTGCGTTAAGGAAACCGTTTCTGTGAGAAGAATTTAACGTTACCCTATTAGAATCACACTGTCTTGTTCAGAAGCAGGTGGTATTACCTGTCAACAGGATTTTGGACATAGCAAATAGCTGACACCCAACTCAGCTGAGGCTCCTGGGCAGATAAAGTGGCTCAAGGAGACAGCCCTCTGGCGGCCTCAAAATCTCATTTTCATTGCCCTAGTAGAAAAGAGACTGACTTTATTGACAAAGACGACTGAAAATTGCTTGAGCGCTCCAATAACCAGTCTGCGTTGAAGCAGAGAGACAGTCTGGTGGAGACCAGCTCCCTGCTCCCCCGTGCAGCTCTGCCCAGCCCTGAGTCTGTGGCACATGCAGACCAGACTGAAGGGAGCCTGCTGACACCCTCACGGGCAGCCCCACTCCACCTCCACACCCAGCCTGCTGGTGCCTTTCCTGGACCCCAACCATAAGTCAACATGAATTCAGGACAGCTCTGCCAGAAAGCAAACTCTTAGACTGATTCAGGGACCCGGGGGTCAGGCCTGAGTTAGCTGGAGAAGGCAAATGTCCTGCTTCCCACTGGAGTGTTCTGTGGCTTGACTGCACATCCCAGGTAGGCCACTAGATGTCACCACCATTGATTCTTGTCCTTACTCCCAGGTGCTGGTATAAGACAGACTCCAGGGACCAAGGGAACTCTACAGAATTCCATCACCGCCAGGACTGCAGGGCTGCTTTAGGTCCTCTGACAGTCTGAGCTCCTCGAGGGCCTCTCCTAAACCAATTAGCAGCTCAGACCCAAAACAGCTGAGCTGAAAGTTAAGCAAACCTCAACTCTGAGAATAGACGCCCCCTGCTCTTTCTCCAATTCTTCCTGGTCACTATCAGTTGTGTATCCTTCCAGTTTATTCTGGCCCTCAATAAGAAACAAATTAATATGTGTGCCTCGTAGTACCAGAGATTTTAGATGTCAATGTGCTGCTGAAATGATGTAGGTCTGTGGCTTTTAGCAGAGAATGAATGACAAATGGATAATTTATGATGATTCTTGAGACCTGAACTATAATTATGAAGTATTTCTAGGTGTACATTCAGATGCAAAGTGTAAGGAACCTAGCGCTAATATTAATTTATTACTGACAGCAGTATATATAATAATATATCATGTCTTTTAATCTTACATTCCTTCTAACTTACATCAAGCAATCTTTTCATTCATTAATAAAATCAAGCCTTGCCATTATTCTTAATGATGAAGTCCCCTTTTGAACCCAGAGGACTCCTATAATTAAACTCTGTACTTCCATGTACCAGACATTTGAAGCTAAAAAAAGAGGATAAATTGAACTTCTTGTCTTACAGGCAGGATGAAAACGTCAGAAAGATGCAGCCTACCTGCCCACAGTCCCACAGGAGCTAAATAGAAAGTCAGGAAAAATTTTTGTGTTTATCTTCTCCACTCACACCACCACATCCTTTTCTTTTCCCCTTTTAGTCCCCTGCCTTCTCTGACCCTTCCACAATCTTTCCTTTCTTGTGTTTTTTTTTTAATTGAAGTATAGTTGATTTACAACGTCATGTTAGTCTCAGGTGTACAGCACAGTGATTCAGTTATACATATATACATACATATATTCTTTTTCAGATTCTTTTCCCTTATAAGTTATTACAAAATATTGAGTATAGTTTGCTGTGCTATACAGTAGGTCCTTGATGGTTATCTACTTTATATATAGTAGTGAGTATATGTTAATCCCATCCTCCTGATTTATCTCTCCCCTCCCCCCTTCTTCTTTGGGAACTATAAATTTGTTTTCTATGTCTGTGGGTGTATTAATCTTTCCTTTTTTGAGGCAGTATATCCAAAGAATATTTTTTAAAGGTCACGATAAAAATTACAACTAAAAGAAATGCAGGCTAACATGTCTCCTCCAATTCTCTGTGCTGTGCCAAAAACCTACATGATTAATCCCTTCAAAAGAAATCTAACCTAATCCTATTACACCAAAGACGAGGTGTCCTTCATGAGTATCATGTCCGGGAACAAGTTGGTCTTCTCCACAAGTTTCAACTGGTTAATGTCTCATTCAGTTTATAACCAGTCATTGCCTTGGAACTTATTCACTGCACTGTACTGAATGTTCCCCAAATTTAAACAGTGTTATGGTTTAAGTTGTCAAGCACACACCATGTATTATCAGGCAACCTGGTCACTTTAGAAGATACAGACCCTTGACACTTGTAGAAGTGAAACCTTTAAGCTCATCAGCTAATTACTGATCCCAAAATAGAATAATGAGATGTGTGGAGATAAGCATTCAGTTATCTGGGTCATCTCTCATCTGGAGACAAAATCTGATTCCACTGAGTAGGTACTAGATAACTGAGTAAGCAAGTTTCCTATCTATAATGCTAAATCTTAATATGATTGGTTAATTAAATCATGACAAATGACATTCTGTGGCAAGTGGAAGGTGCTTGAAAGAGATTCGGTGAGATATCCACAAGTTCAGTGGAACTATACCTGAACGTCTTTGTATTCCCCTGACCTAAAAACGTTTACTGCAATTTTCTGGAGACCTTCTGTGTAGGAAAGAGAAATACTGAAGTTTTGCTCCACTGGCTTTTTGAAGTTGCCTAGGTTTTTCTATTGGATTCTGTGTCTTATACCTTCTCTGTCTTCAGGTTTTTGTATTGGATTCTGTGTCTTATACCTTCTCTGTCTTCAGGAATGAAGGTCTTAATTCTTTTATTAACATTCCTATCTGCCTGTAATGGTTTCTTCTTATTGATTCTGTCTCTTCCAGTTACTTCAGTGTAGGGAAGAGGAGTGTCAGTCAGCAGTGGTTATGTCGTGGTGAGTAACAAACAGCTCCAAAACCTCAGTGAGGTTTATATATATTCATTGTGGGTCAACTAGGGGCTCAGCTCATCACCACCACTCTATAATGTGGGCTGACAGGGTGGCCACCATTTCAAACACTGCTGGTTATCAAGCCAGCAGGGAAAGGGCACTCTGGAGGGCACTGCCCTGGCAAATAACCATTCCAGGATGGAAGTGGCACCCCTCACTTCTTCACACAATTCATTAGCCAACACCAGTCAGAGGCCACACCTCTGAGCCAGGAAGAGGGCCAGGAAGTTCTGTCTAACCTTGTGCTGGAAGAGGTACATTGCAAAATAGCTGGTGAATATTAGAAAAGACAACCACAGGAAGTTCAAACAGAGATATACTTAACCTCTCACTTGTTTTAGAATTCCCTTATTTTCCCTAGATTATAGTTTCTCCACTTTGTTTTTGCACTGTGCTCTGGTAAAATAATTCTCTGATTCCTGTTCTGTCAACTTTCATATACATGGACATTACAGTTAAGACAGTACTAAAGAAAAGCCTCTCTTCAGGTTGCTTTAAACAAGGATTGTTTGTGTCAGTAGCTCAAGAAGAAAAAAGAAATTTGCACATTAATTGTTTGTTCTCACATTCTTCCTTTTATGTACTTCTGGTTTTCCTCAACTTTTTTCCTTCCACCCTTCCATGCTAGTCTCCTGCTCAGTCTTTTTTATTGAAAAAAATTATTCAACACTTTATTTTTCCTTCTTCTTAGCTATTTGGTCCAATTGGCAAATAATTCTGTGGAATAGCAGAATTCTAAATTTGCTGGTTTCTCAACCCCCCAACTTCAGGTGAATTTGTATCCTGAGATATTTACTGTATCTCAGGAATTACTGACCTCTCTGAACAATGACAAGGTTTTGTTGGATCTTTCTCCCACTTGATAATTGAGAGTCCAGCCTGCTGCAAAGGTCTCTAAGTACACCTGGAAGTCCCCAAGAGATACAGACATAACTCATTTTATTGTGCTTCATTTTTTCTTTTTAATGAACTTTGCAGATATTGCATTTTTTGCAAATTGAAGGTTTGTGACAACCCTGCATCAAGCCAGTCTATCAGTGCCATTTTTTTCAACAGCATTTGCTCATTTCATGTCTCTGCATCCCACTTTGGTAGTTCTCAAAATATTTCAAACCTTTTCATTATTATTATGTTTGTTATAGTGACCTATGACCTTTGATGCTATTATTGCAAAAAGATTATGAATGTGAAGGCTCAGATGATGGTTAGCATATTTTAGCAATGAAGTATTTTTTGATTAAGGCATGTATGCTGTTTTTTAGACATAATGGTATTACACACTTAATTACAGTAGGGTGTAAACAAAACTTTTATATGCACTGGGTAACCAATTGATGTCAAATTCATGTGACTCGCTTTATGGCAGTGGTCGAGAACCTAATCCACAATCTCTCCCAGGTATGCCCGTATCTCAATGAACAAGTCCATTACTATGACTGGAATCTTCAGTTTTACTCCCTTCCTACTGTTCACGGCCCACATGCTCAGTCCGGATCCAAGCACCCTGCTGTGTAGTTCTCAATACACCAAACCTGTCCAGCATTCCTGAAGTTGGGTGGAACGCTTAACTAACATTGCATTTTACTCTGTCAGCAGTGGGATGGAAACAGGACTGCTTATAAAGCTGGCATGTATGTCATAAACCAGATCCAAATGACCAACACCATGGTGCCCTCAGAGGACTGAGCTTGTGCTACCAGGTGAAGCAAGCTATCAAGTCTGGTCCTACAACTCTCAGGATGAGTTCTTTCCCTCAAAATCCTCAATCTCTCCAGCAAACAGATTTCCCAGGGCCAGCTCTGCCCCTCACCAGGCACACTTGAAGTCCAGCCATGAACCTAGGTAGCACCTCTACATTTTAGCCAAGAACCCCACAAAAAAGTATAGCCCAACCAAAAGCTGTAACAAATTCAGAAGCATAGGGCTGTAAAGAATGTCAACGCCCACTGCTGAGAGCCAATGAGGGAAAGGAAACCTAGCCCACAGCAGGTTTGGGCGACGTGGGGAGACTCCAAAGTGAGCACTCACTGACTTCTAGACCCAACGACCACTCAGAAGGCCACGCTTGGGCCGTGGGAGCCCGACAACCCGCGCCTTAAGCTCACCCAGGAGCCAGGGATTGCAGTGAGCTGGCAGGGTATCCTCTTTGCGCCCGCCCAGCCGGCGTCCCGGGATGCCCATGGGCGGGGCCTGAGCATCGCCCCGCCCCCTCCGCCCGCCACTCGGGTCACCTGACCTGCCCGCGGCTCACGTGATCCGTCCCAAGCGCCGCCATTTTGGAGCTCCGGATGAGGAGGGAAAAGCGGGGGGAAAGAGGGAAAAGAGCAGGGAGAGAGGTGGGCGAGGACGAGGGTGAGGGCACGGCCGGGCTCCTGGCCGGCCAAAGGAGGCTCGCGGAAGCAGCAGCCGCCGCCCGACCGCAGGTACCGCGCCCCGGGGCCGCCCCTCCGCCCGCTGTTAGCGCCGCCGCCGGCCATGTGCGTCCTCCCCTCAGGCCTCTACCGGCGCCGGCTTCCTCCTTAGCCGGCAGACACCCGCCCGATGCTGGCCACATGCCCCAGGTTCCTTGTCCCTTTTCAGTCCTCTGTGCCGCGCACAGCAAGGCCTGTGGAGACCCCGGGCTTGCCCTGCACCTTGGGGGTTGGGGGGGAACCTGCCGCTGCCCGCGTACTCTCACCAGCCTGGCCCGCAGGCAGGCCCGCCGGGTGTCGCTTCCCTCCCCTTTGCACGTGTGCAACAGCTTAGGCCTTTTGGGATGGAGCGAACGACGGTGTCCTCACCGCGTCTGTTGATTACTTTTCTCAACCCGCATCTCCCAAGCCACTGCTTGGTGTAGGAAAAGCTAGTACACAGACGCCGTTCTGGTGTTCTGCACCTATTTCGAACCTCCTCCCTGAAGTGGTCTCCCCAGAGATCACGGAGATCACTGGGAAAAGCTCCCACCGTGTAAGACCTGGGGGCATCCGTAGTGAATGGTTTGTGTGTGGAAGGCCTGGATGATTAATTAGGCAGAGGCCACCATCCCACCCCGTAGGCGATCTTTTTAGTACTGCAGTGGGCTGTAATTTGCTGCCAGTCTGCATCTCTCCTATCCGGCAATTACTGGATTTATCAGTAATTGAATTTGTTCTTTGAGTTTGTACTTTCTTCAGTACTCTGCTCTGATTCAGTGTATGGGTTGCATTACTGATTAAAAGAGAAAGCCTGGCCCTTCATTTCTTTACTTCACTAACTCGTTTAAAATTAATTTCAGGGGAAAGCCAAATACGTGCTTTCTGCCCTGGCAGTAAACGATTTACTTAACCATAATCGATAAAGTTGCATTCTAGGTGAAATGAATACCATTCTTTGATCTTTTAGATTCATTCTAGGTAGTATAAGAAACAGTAGGAAAGAAATGTAGGACCAGGGCAGGAAAGTGCCTTAGAAGATACATAGGTCAGTCCACTGTGTTTTATCTTTCATGATGCCGTTCAGTTGTAGAATTGCTGGAAGTTTGCAGTCACCCTTTAGATTGTAGTTCTGGTTAAGATTAAAATGGCAATATACAATTTATTGTTTCTTATTTATTAGAAAGTGTTATCAGAAAAACCAATAGTATTTTGAGTTAATTAGATAAATTCTGAGCTAAAACATAAAACGCACAATTATTGGAGAAGTTTCCAGAGCTATTTTTTCTAACTGGTGCAAAATCCTGAAATCTGCTTGTTAGGTAAATTATGTAAATTTGCGTCACGTAATGGGTTGCGTGGACATTCCTCTGAATTTCTTTTTGACATGCAATATTGGGCAATTTTTCACTGCCAGAAAAAAAATCATTACTTTGTTTCACCAAGAAAGAGAAATGTTTGATACTATGTACTTTCGTTCTTGGCCACAGCTGGATTTTGAAGATCGATCCAGGGGACTGTATTAATTTCGGGAATTGATTTGAAAGACACAGGCTCTGCCACTTAACAGCCATGTAACCTTGGGTAAGTCACTTAAACTGCACTGAGTGTTTCCTTATTTGTAGAGTTGTGTAACACCCACCTAGCCTGTCCCAAAGACTTAATGAAGCTCAAACATACATGTTTGATACTGCCTAGCTGTAAGAGGCTGTTGCTCTTTTCATTATTTATACTTTATACATTTTTTTGTTCACACTGAGAATTAAGAGGAAAATTGGTGTATTAAGAAAGGATGGATTTAGAATCAGATAGGCTTGGATTCCAGTTCTTAAACTAGCTATTACTTTGCATCTGTGAACCTCAGATTCCTTATCTGCAAATAAAGACGCCAGTATTACCAGGAATTTCATGAGTAATACACAGAATCTACACTGGCACGACTCTCTGGTCTGTGAGCACCTCAAGGGCAAGGGTTCCCTCTTACTTATTTTGGTAGTCTCCTGCACATTGCTGGGCACGTTATAGGTGCTCAGTAAATGTTAAATCTGAATATTGGTTAACATTAGTTAGACCTTGTGTCTTAATTGCAGCTGCGAAATTCAAATATTCTCTCAGGCTAGATGCCAGCTAAGAAATTTTATACTATGAAATTCATATACTTTGATATTTGCACTTGGTTTTTTCTTGGTGGGCAATTAATAATTAAGCTAAGGAGATTTTAATTCAAGTAAATTACAGCTGACGTTAGTAAGGTAAATCTATAAATAACGTGTAAGCAGTTTCAAGGTAACTTTTTATAGACAGTTTATAGGACAGGAACATGAAAGTTCATCCAGCACAACTCTTGTTTTACATCTGTAGAATGTAAAATGCTCAGAAACAGTGACTTGCCTAAGGTCACACAGCTGAGGTTCCTCTAGGAGAGGGACCCATGAGCTATGTCCCCTGCCTTCTTTTGGCTGGAGCAAAATGAACATTTTATATTTTACAATTACGATAATACGGAAGAACGAGGAATTGGCCGTTACTTCTATAACACAATTTTTTTCTAATTGGAAAGAACAAATTCTTAGTCTGAGAGAAAAGGTTCTTTATATAACATACTGAACTGTCTTTGTACGTTCACAGAAAATTACGGCCTTTCTCTAGTTCTACCCAAGCCCCCATGAATTGTTCAACTTGATTTTACATATGATAACCATACTGCTATAACTGAAAGGAACTAATCAGATGTACAAATAAACCAAATAGCAAATTGTAAGGAAATAAAGACAACTGAAATAATTTGGCTCTATTTTTGGGAAAGACATTAATTATAAGCTTTTGCCTATGGGAGTCCGTTGTTTAGGGAGGACTTGAGACTCAGTGGAGAAGGCTGTAGAACTTTTCTGGCTTGGGATACAACTTTGGTTGTTGTTGTTTTTGTTTATTTATTTATAACAATTTGATATATTTGGTTGAATGTTATGTCTAAAGAAAACCCGTGTTTTGCTGATGCCTGTAGTCTTTCCTCATCCTAGTAAACCTTATTGTTCAGCCATACTGATCTTTTCACTAATCCCTAGATAGCATGCTTATTCTCGCTTCTGAAAATCTGATGTTACAGCTGCTTTCTTGTCAGCAAATTCCAAGAAAGCAAAGTGGCACTCTCAGATGAGGATAATTCAGAGAGGATGTATTTACAAAGATACTTATAAAGGTGTAGGATTTGTGTAGGCAAACCACAGGGATAATTCTGTCATCTGGAGCTAGCAGCACCAGGAGAAGGGAGAGTCCTGTAGAATAGCCTGCCTGGAGAGAATGGCCTTTTGTTGAGGAACACAGCCACTTCAAGGTGACCTAGAGGGAGGAAACCAGGGAAATGAATGTCTTGATCTCCCTTTGCTGCCTTCTTATCTCCTGTCATGGCTCCCCATTGGCATAACTCAACCAGAGGGCGTGGGAGCCTAATGATATAATCCCTCCTGGGATAGACAGCAGAGTGGAAAAGAGGAGACAGCCCAGAGGGGCAAACGGGTGACGTCCAGCATGCTCTTCTTTTGGAATACAGTGTGCATCTTACCTCTTCAAAAAGCCTTTTCTTCCCTCCCTAGACCAAAATGAGCTCTTCAGTCTCTGTTAGGATTTGGTCATTGGATGTTGCCTTCTGACTATTTCACCTTGTGTACAGCTGGGTTATTTTAAAGGTGTTAATTCTTTTTAACTTCTAAATATGTTAGTCTTATCCATTTAACTTAGTTTTAAACTCTGTGAGTATTATAAATTTAAAAATTTTTCAATTCTTCTTGGTACTTGACTTGGTGCCTTGTACAAAATGTTTTTTTTAATAAATTTATTTGGGCTTCCCTGGTGGTGCAGTGGTTGAGAGTCCACCTGCCGATGCAGGGGACACGGGTTCGTGCCCTAGTCCGGGAAGGTCCCACATGCCGCAGAGCGGCTGGGCCTGTGAGCCATGGCCGCTGAGCCTGCGCATCCGGAGCCTGTGCTCCGCAATGGGAGAGGCCACAACAGTGAAAGGATCGCATACCACAAAAAAAAATAATAATAATTAATAAATAAATAAATAAATTTATTTGTTTATTTTTGGCTGCGTTGGTTCTTCGTTGATGCACGGGGGCATTCTCTAGTTGCAGCGAGCGGGGGCTACTCTTCATTGCGGTGCACAGACTTCTCATCGCGGTGGCTTCTCTTGTTGTGGAGCATGGGCTCTAGGCACATGAGCTTCAGTAGTTGTGGCATGCAGACTCAGCAGTTGTGGCTCGTGGGCTCTAGAGCACGGGCTCAGTAGCTGTGGCACACGGGCTTAGTTGCTCTGCAGCATGTGGGATCTTCCCGGACCAGGGATCAAACCCATGTCTCCTGCATTGGCAGGCAGATTCTTAACCACTGTGCCACAAGGGAAGTCCTTTAACTTTTTATTTTTAAAAATTTTAAACATTTACACAAGTAGAAAGAATAATATAATGAACTCCTAGATGCTCATGATTCCAGCTAGAAAATTTGCTGTTCTTATTTTATATCCTCAACCTGTTCACTCGCCCCCACTCCCCCTTGGTAATTTTTTTTTTTTTTTTTTAGGTTTCATTCACCTTGATCTCTTCTTGGAGGTCATGGATAGTATGCAGATTATCATAATCCAGGTTGTCGGCAATCTTGAGCCACTAGGATCGAATCTGTACTCCTTATTTTTATCTCTTTTATTATTCAAATTTTACTTCACAACATGTAATCCCATATGTATTCAACACACACACACATACACGTACACGCACATTGGTGGCCTAAGTGAAATTTTGGTGAAAAATTTGAGTTGGCCAATATTCAACTTAACTTCCTCTCTGTGTATACTTTATTATGAGCTGTTTATCTAACCTTTTTTAACAAAGCCTTTTGTTTTAATGAGACTTGTGCATCGACTTTGCCATGTGGACCCCAAATGCTTTTTCAGGTGTTTCTTGATGTATTTTATGTTGTCATATCTGTTTTATAGGTGCCATTTCCGTACTTATCCTCAAATGTATGCAGCCTCTAAAATGAGATACTTACATAAATGTTCAGGGAAAATTGGAGCATCTGCTGCAGATTTCCATTAGCTCTTAATGCCTGAGCAGACACAGCTTTAAAATCTGAATGTTTTGTCAGATTCTTTTGTATTAGTCTTTTTCTTGAGATAAGATGAACTCCTCTTCTTCATTTTGCTTTCTTTTTAAGGTACACACTGAAATATCCACGGGGAGCAAATTTGCACTGCTCTGACTCCCTCCTATTATGTCATTAAATAGAAGAAGGATAATGAGTCACCTTTGTAACCCTGTGGGTGTGCAAAGTCTGTTGAGCAAATATTCACTGGTTAACCTCCAGATTATCAGTCAGCCTACGTGGATGTCACATTTCATGGGAAGGAGACCTTCCATCTATAGTAGTGCACCAAATCTTATGTAAGAAATTAAATGTTCAGGGATTCCTATTAGCTATTAAATATTTAAGAAATTTGCATTTAACAATTGAATTGAGAGAAATAAAGCCTTAAGTGAATGACCCTAGAGGGAAATCAGTAATCACAAGAAGAGCCAAAGCTTCCCTTGGCCTAAAAATGTGGAATTCTCGGGCAGTAAGGTGACTTATGAAGTCACAAAGGGTTTTTCTAAAGAAACAAATTGTTTCCCCCACTGGTCCCTTCTTTAGTAACTTAAGGTTGAGTGTAGAGATTTAAAAACATTTCTGTTCTTCCTACTTGAGAAAGGTATAAAGGAGCTAGTCTTTTGAGGTAATGCCCTCAGGTTGTTTAGGGGAGACAGTGGCTAAAGGGCCACTGGCCTTGGGGAGCTGGCATAGCCGTCATTGTTGTAATGGCTGTGGAATGCATTCCCTGCTGGGAGTGCAGCTACTAGTGGAAGAGAAAAAAGCTGATCGCACAGAGCAGGGTATCAGGACAGAGGGAAGAAGTAGTACTAAAGAAGCTGAGAGTAAAATGTTTACCTTTTTGCATGACATGGATCTGGGTATAGAAAAGTTAGTGTGCCACAAAGAGAAGAAAATAAGAGAGGAAAATCCATAACTGCTGTCAGTTGATGTGGGAGAACTGGGCCTGCAGCTGGTCAGAGCACTGGTGAGGTCTTGCAGGAGTTTAGGTATGATCTTGGCAGTGGCTAAAGGGCCCCTATATGTTGATTCAGCCGTTTGAGGGAAGAGGAGCCAGGATTCGCCTCCTGAAGAGAATTCAGAGCCTGTGACTGAGGTTTAAGAACAGTACGATCTTTGGTCTGTAGCTAGTGCCACTAGAAATTTAGCTGGCATTTATTGAATGTTGTGAGTAAGATTCCAGAATGCACCTAAAATGTGGAAAAACAAAACTTGTTGCTGGAAAAAAGTCTAAACTTAAAAATGTGATCCAGATCAACAAATTAATCTCACTTTAAGCCAAAGGAAATGTTTGAAATGAAAGTAGTGCCAGGAAATAGAGTGTTCAAGATTTAGGCTGAAAGATAAGCATTTTATGTTAATGACTTCCTCGGCCATAACACATTACTACAACCTACAGATAACCTGTAGGAAATGACTTTTTTAAGGCCTCTGTGCTTTTTTAGACCTATAACACGACTAGGATATCAATTTTTTCCTTCTCCGATACCCCTTTCCCTTTCAGAAAAAAAAAATGTATGTGTGTATGAGTAATAGTTGACCACTAATATGACCTCTAGAAAAAACCACAGCATAGTTTGTGGTTTATCTTCAGGAAAATAAATCAAAGGAAGTAAAAGAAGGAACTGGATCATTGCTTTTATTTAGTTTCATTTGCATAATACTTCTCAAAATACACTGTTCCCTTTACAATAGGTTACATGCCCATATTTTCACAATTCCAAAGATCTAGGGAGAAAAAACAAACAAACATGCTTTTAGTAATAAAACCACAATTATATTTGGTGCAAGAAGTTGGCTCCCAAGAATTGTATCAGTCATGTGTTGGCTTTACAGAATAGTATTTCATAATAACTTGAGGTGATTCCACATGCCCTGGGAATGGCTGTATTCCTTTGATAATGGAATAGCAGTCTTTTTTTTTTTTTTTTTCTGGCATTGTGCAAAAGAGAAGGAGTACTGATTAGGTCCAGCTAGATGTCTAGGGGAAAGAAAGTGGAGAAAAAAGGAGATGTAGATTGTTAAAAGTCATTTCCAAAGAAAGAAATGAAGGATGGAAACACCTCAATCATCAGTCTTGATAGGGGACAGCATTCCAAAGAAAAATTGTAAGCAATTTAAGTCTCTGTTGAGGATAGCCAGGTGTATTGATATGGAACTCCCAGGTTAGAAAATACTTAGATTAGCTTAAATTTAAGAGTAGTTTAGATTTCCTGAATTATATGCCTGTAATGATACTGTAACCTGGTGATTCTTTCTGTCATATATTCTCCTTTTTAGATATGGAAGAAAGCAGCAGTGTCGCCATGTTGGTGCCAGGTATCGGGAAACAGGAAGCTATGTTGACTGCCAAAACTGTCATCAGTTCATCACTGGAAGTTGATGAAAAAAGAAAAGCTAAAACAGATCCATTAATCCATGTTATTCAGAAGTTAAGCAAGATAGTGGAACATGAAAAGTCACAAAAATGTCTTTTAATTGGCAAAAAACGGTCACGTTCAAGTGCTGCAACACACTCTCTTGAAAGTCAAGAATCTTGTGAGATTCCAGCTAAAGTAACCCAGTCACCTGCTGCTGATAATAGAAGGGCTGAGATGTCACAAATACATTTTACCCCTGACTCTCTTGCCCAGAACGATGGGAAGGCTATGTCTTACCAGTGTAGCCTTTGTAAGTTTCTGTCATCATCTTTTTCTGTGTTAAAAGATCATATCAAGCAGCACGGTCAGCAGAATGAAGTGATACTAATGTGCGCAGAGTGCCATATTACATCTAAAAGCCAAGAGGAACTTGAAGCTCATGTGGTAAATGACCACGAAAACGATGCCAACAGTCACACTCAATCCAAAGCCCAGCAGTGCGTAAGCCCCACCAACTCTTTGTGTCAGAGAACCTCAGGAAGAAATAATGAAACCATTCCTGACATCCCAGTCAGTGTGGACAGCCCACAGACTCATACCATCCAAACGGCATCTGTGGCAGAAATGGGTAGGAGGAAGTGGTATGCCTATGAACAGTATGGCATGTATCGATGCTTGTTTTGTAGTTACACTTGTGGCCAGCAGAGAATGTTGAAAACACATGCTTGGAAACATGCTGGGGAGGTTGATTGCTCCTATCCAATATTTGAAAATGAAAATGAGCCCCTAGGCTTGCTGGATTCTTCAGTGGCCGCTGCACCTGGTGGGGTCCACGCAGTAGTCATTGCAATTGGAGACAATGAACTGAGTATCCACAACGGGCCGACAGTACAAGTGCAGATTTGCAGCTCAGAGTCATTATCATCTTCGTCTCCTTTAGAACAGAGTGTGGAAGGGGGTGTTCTTCTAAGTCAGTCAGTTACCCTTGACCCTAATGAGGAAGAAATGCTGGAGGTGATTTCGGACGCAGAGGAGAACCTGGTTGCTGATAGCCTACTTTCATCAGCACAGAAAATCATTAGCAGTAGCCCAAATAAAAAAGGTCATGTTAATGTGATAGTGGAGCGTCTGCCAAGTGCTGAAGAGACTCTTTCGCAGAAACATTTCCTCATGAATGCTGAAATTGAAGAGGGGAAAACCTTGAGCCAGACAGAAGCCAAGATTGGATGTGAAGGAAGAGATGAAGTCTATCATGCTGATAAATGCACTGTCGATATTGGGGGGCTGATCATAGGCTGGAGCAATACAGAGAAGAAAGACAGTGAGTTAATAAATAAAGGACTGACTACTGATGAGAATGCCCCACCAGGCCGAAGAAGGACAAATTCTGAGTCTCTCAGACTACACTCATTAGCTGCAGAAGCCCTGGTCACCATGCCTATAAGAGCTGCAGAGCTAACACGAGCCAACCTTGGGCACTACGGGAATATAAAGCTTTTAGATCCAGACACCGGACAAAGGCAAGTAGATGGTACATTGGCAACGTATTCTAAAATGATGTCACCACTTAAAAGCTCTTCGGAGGGATTGACTAGTTTCAACCAAAGCAACTCTACCTTAGTAGCACTCCCAGAGGGTAGGCAGGAGTTGTCAGATGGGCAAGTTAAGACAGGCATCAGCATGTCCTTACTCACCGTGATTGAAAAATTAAGGGAAAGGACAGACCAAAACGCTTCCGATGATGACATTTTGAAAGAATTGCAGGATAATGCCCAGTGCCAACCCAGCAGTGATACAAGTTTGTCAGGAAGCAACGTCGTGGAGTACATCCCAAACGCTGACCGGCCCTACCGCTGCCGCCTGTGTCACTACGCCAGCGGTAACAAGGGCTACATCAAGCAGCACTTGCGAGTCCATCGACAGAGACAGCCCTATCAGTGTCCTATCTGTGAGCACATAGCTGACAACAGCAAAGACCTGGAGAGCCACATGATCAACCACTGTAAAACAAGAATATACCAGTGCAAGCAGTGTGAAGAATCCTTCCATTATAAGGTAAGCATTGGTTCATGAAATCATTCGGAGAACCTTAGAATTTTAGAGCATGGAGGGAGCTTTGTAGATACAGTCCACCCACCTCATTTTATAGGTAAGGAAACTGAGCCCCAGAAAAGTTTGGTAATCTGCCCATGGGATCCCAACTAATTAGTATTAAAGTTGGGACTGAAGTCTGGGTCGTCTGGTGTAGGACTTTTTCCCCCTGCCTGCCGCCTCCTTAACAGGCCCTGTGTTTATTGGTTTAGTGTTTCCAAGTGTATATCTTTCTTAAAGTGTGTTGATTTTAAAGTGCAAGGGAATTACAAGGGATGTACAGTGGAGGAACATTGTACACTCATTTGACTTACACAAATTTAACCCTATGTGATCGATGCAAAAAAAATACCTATTTTTCATCTTACGTGGCCCCAAAATGCAAGTCATTCACTTCAGCTGCTACACAACCAACCAACAGTGATTTATATCCTTGCACAAGCAAAAATGGACTGTATGGGACTTAATGAAAGACAGCACAGTGGAAATAGAGCCATGTATGTTATATTTTATGGGAAGTTTACAGTACCTTCAAGTACCATGATTTTCATTTTAAGTGCTACCTAAAACCAGCAACCAGTATGAAAATACTGTTTTTGTAAAGGCAACTTGTGTTCATTGAATCATTGGTTTAGAACTTTTCTTCAATATGCCAGTTGACTGTTTGCGGGGGAAAAAAGTGTATTGTAAAGGGCTAACTGGGATGTCGACTTTTTTCTCAAATTAGCCAGAGTTGGGGTCCAGCTGGTAGTAAACAGGTAAGCAGGAATTAAAAAGCCTTTGAGTCTGAGATTCACTGCCTCTTGGATTGCTCTCATGAAATTCTGAAATGGACTCTGGCCACTGGACAAGTAGCCATTCAAATGGGCTGCAAAGGCAAGTTCCAGGAGCTGCTTTTGCTGCTGCACTCTTTTTTTTTTTTTTTTTTTTTTGCAGTACGCGGGCCTCTCACTGTTGTGGCCTCTCCCGTTGCGGAGCACAGGCTCCAGACACGCAGGCTCAGCGGCTATGGCTCACGGGCCCAGCCGCCCTGCGGCATGTGGGATCTTCCTGGACTGGGGCAGGCGGACTCTCAACCACTGCACCACCAGGGAAGCCCGCTGCTGCACTCTTGATTCATGGGGGTGGGCATAAGGGGGAAGATGTCCTTGGAGTTGCAGTTCCAACTAAGTCTCTTTTACAAATTTCGTTGATATTTAAAGGCAGAAATCATCTGAAGTGCAGAAGTTAACTGATTGGATTTATTTTTGTGAAAGTACTGAGTTATTCTGAACACTCTGCTCTTTCCTCTAGGCTCACCAGTGTTTCAGGAAGCATACACATGCCATGCATAAGCACTCCCTAAGACAGTGGTGGCTTCCTTTCAGAGAATGTGAAAAGAGGAACTGCCTTTTTGATAAGATTGTGTTTTCCTTAGTGTATTTCTTTCCATAAGCTGTCAAATGTTTCAAGTAATCTTTTAACACGTTTGATTTTTAAATATTGGTAGCGTGTTCTAGGTACTAGGCGACGAAAGCAGTTAACTCCTTCTACAGCCTCCTAGTAACTGTGTAAATATGTTTATTAAAAATTAAATATTAATTTCTCTCAATTTTTTAGAGTCAACTGAGGAACCATGAGAGAGAGCAACACAGTCTTCCAGATACCTTGTCAATAGCAACTTCTAATGAGTCAAGAATTTCCAGTGATAAAACTGATGGAAAATGTGTTCAGGAAGGTATCTGCATTTTTTTGTATAGACGATATTGATTAGCACATGAAGTAAAAAATGCCCTTCGTTGTCATGTGGGTTATTTTCAGAACTAAAGCTCCATCTATATGCCTCTATTTTTAAACTGTGTGAGTGAATTTTATCTCTGAGTACTAAATGAAGTACTGTATTAGTAAGTACTCAGCCTCAACTGTATAGGTAGATATACTCTGCAATGTATGCTGTCCTATAAGAGCCAAGTACAGCAGAAACCCTGAGATGACATGCCAGCAAGCCAGGGAAGCTGCAGCACAGAAAGAAAGCCTCCTTTCCTTTCTCAGTACCAGCTGACCCACTGAGAACGTAGCTTTTGCAGATGGTAGGCCCCCACCTCAATCTTTAACTGAGGCTTCCTGCTGTGATCTTATTCTTATCCAAGTGTAACTGCCAGATTTCATCTGCATTATTTAAAAAAACAACACAGGCTGTTTTTATGTACGGGTTAGGTATCAGTCAGCCGAGTTTCTGCTAATAGGAATATTAGAATCAAAAGATTTAATTAGAGTTCCATGAAAAGGCGAATGCCACATCCGGAGACTTAAAGTGTAATAAGCTGTGCTTCCTTGCATCATCTCACTTAAATTGATATACTTTAAATGTCTCAAGTGTAGTACATAGTGTTTATGGGAAGTAAAATATACTGGAGTGACTTTCCTTTTTAGATTTCCTAAGAATTAAAGTTAGGAACAACTGCAGAGTAAAGTGTTTTACCATAATGTTTCATTAAACTGACCCCAGAAAGCAAAACTGGTTCTAGAATGTTTCTGAAAGAACTGATTTTGATACCGCTGCAGCACCAAAATTCCCTTGTCAAACAGATGTCATCCCTGTAAAACTATCCAAAACAAAAGGAGTTTATGACATAGCATCTGTTCCTGCCATAGATGGCTGAGCTAAAACTGTTTTGTTTCCTTTTTACAAAATAGCCCTAAATGCCTCCTTTTATTTTAATTCATTATGTTTCCATATCCCCTTTAAAGGAGACATTAAAACATTTGATATCTTTGGGCCATAAATCCCTAATGAAGGAATAAAGTAAGTACTACTCACTCAGTGGCCCCAACTGTGGTTACTACCAGTGGTAGAATATGTCTTTTCTAGCACCATCTCTAAAAACAATAATTTTAAACTGGCCAAATGGGTTAACAAATTAAAATGCACAATTTGAATTAAAAATATTGAAATGTCAGCTCAAAATTAAAATAACCAATTTGAGCTTCATGGCATTAGCGTCTATCCACCACATTCCATTTTGCAGCCTCTCTTCTTTGTGGCACATGCTCTGTTTCTTAGGGCTACAGGTATGGATTTTAAGTTGCTTGCCATGCCTCTCCTCCCCACCCCCACACCTCCACTTGGCTCTATTTGCTGTTCTCTATCGTGGTAGTGTAACAATTCAGACGGCTGATAACCTCCAGCGTACTTACATCTATACTGATACTTTATTGATTCGGTATTAGATTTCTCAAAATCTAGTTTTCAGGCCAAAGAACAAGTTTCTAGCTCACAAAGAAGATAAAAATAATTCATGTTTATCAAAACTTTTTTAACCCTTTAATAAACTAATTAAACAAGAGGGGAGATGCATGCTTCTGTGGCTTCCAGTCTTCATCCATCACAATAGCACTGATAACTTGTGGCACGTTTTTGACTTAGAGATCCAATGTAATAGTACCTCAGACATTTGTTCTGCCAGAAGGCGTGGAGTGCCCATCTTGAGCTGGATACTGTGCTAGGTGCTTGGAGTGCGGTGGAGGTGTCACTGCCTTCGAGGTACCCAGCCCAGTGAGGAACCCAAAACTGTACTGACAGGTATGTCAGCAAACACCACAGGTGCTCTGAGAGCTCTGGGCAAAGCACTTTCATATGATGTTTCTTCATGAAATTTAATTAAATTGTTCTTTATTGTAAATCTGTAATTTGCCAAGTCCTGGGGATTCTGTGTAAGCAAAACAGGCAGATCCCTACCCTCAGGGAGTCTCCAGCTAGTGATGGGTCAGACTTGACCCAGACATGCAGGTAACGTACAGACTGCGGTGAAGGAGGAGTACAACATGCTCCTGGGCTTACCAAACCATGCTGGGAGGTTCCAGTATTTCCATTTTGTAGATGAATAAACTGAGTCCTTAAGAGGTGAAATAATTTGCCCATGATCACATTGGTACTAAGTGGCAGAGCAGAGACTAAGCCCAAGTTTTTGAAATTTAAATCCAATATTCTTTCCATTGGAAACAGTTGCTTGAAGTAGCACAGGCTCTCATTCTGTGCTATATTAAGTTTTTCCATCTGTCATTTTTATTAGTTGTCATTGATCTGTAATATTTCTCACACAAAACCATTATCCAATATTTCACACTTCATTTTTTCAGAGTTTGTTTTTTTTTTAACTGTATCTGGAGCAGTGCCACTTATCAAGTCCAAGTTTTTAACCTACCAATTAAGAGCAATACTTAGATTATAATTATGATTAGTGTGTGTATTAATGTTACAGATTTATACCAGGAAATCAGGACATTTTGTTCTGCCTGGCAAAAATAGTTACTAGCAAAAGAAATTTTAATTTTAGAAAGCTTAAATTTAACCTAAGGATTTTCTTTGTTTTGCTAAAATTTCCATGTGGGTTTTCTTTTGTATCACCACTTTTATGCAGTGTGTGCTGTGTTCTACCTAAGCTTTCTTCCTGTCGTGTCTTGTTCTTCAGCTTCTATGCTTGCTTTGTTTCTGAATATAAAGCAGTCAGGCTATGAATAGGCTGTGGACTCTGTGGTGACAGAAGCGTAAATAAATCACTGAGTATCTTCAGGAACAGTTTCCTATGACCAACTAACTCATTCTGCTTGTATTGCCTCAAGCTTACCCTGATTTGAATTCCCCAGCCCTGTTGTTGCAGAGTGAGTTTAGTGACAAGGCCTGTTCCCATGGATCCATGTTTCCTGGATTTCGGAGAGCTGCATATTCATGTTAGTCCTTGTAAGCTGTCAGTTTACTAGGTATAATTATACTACATTAAATAGCACTTAATACTTTGCCATTGCTTTCCCTTCTGTTGTTGCTTTGATAGCTGACAGTTATAAACAAAGGAAACCTACAGAGTGAAAAAGCTTTGGGCTTTTTATATTGAGTTTGTTAGATATGCTTTGTAGCCATACTTTATAATGTTGTATTATAGTATTACAGCTTGTTGGCAAATCAATGTTTCCTTAAGACAATATATCCAATATTGATTAGACTAACACCTTTCAAATTAACAGTGTATCTCTGGTTAATTCACCTGTTACACAATCAGCAGGGCAGCTGGCATCAGGTTCATTATATTTTAGAATTTTGTACAAGGTTATGTAGAAGCTAACCCAATGTATCTATGTTTATAGATCAGATGATATTCACTTTATATCCACTGATAGTGCAGATGTAGGAGAACCTGTAAAGCTACATTCAAACTTGTTAACTTTATTAAACAGTGAGAAAGCCTTCATTGAAATGTTAGTACTGTGTGGTATACATACTCATTTACAATGGAATGTAAATGCTGTCATTTTAATCTAATCAAAGCACGTCACTAAAACTGTGAAATACTTTGTCCAGGGAATAAGTCGTCGGTCCAGAAACAGTATAGATGTGATGTATGCGATTATACAAGTACAACGTACGTTGGTGTCAGAAACCACAGACGAATCCATAATTCTGATAAGCCTTATAGGTAAGTGTGATGATCCTAGAGTTTTAATACTTGTGTTACAATACTCTATAGTAAAGAAAAAAGTAGAAGTAATTAAAAATTCATAGCAGTTGTTTAAACATAGGTTAAGCACGAAGAAACTTTCACTTCCTGGTTTCATGAGTATTGCTTACTTTGTTAAAGAATATGAATTTTAAGCTTGAGTCTTAGGATGATAGGCTTTTTTTGTTTGTTTTTTTTTTGCGGTACGCGGGCCTCTCACTGTTGCGGCCTCTCGTTGCGGAGCACAGGCTCCAGATGCGCAGGCTCAGCAGCCATGGCTCACGGGCCCCGCCGCTCCACGGCCTGTGGGATCTTCCCGGACCGGGGCACGAACCCGTGTCCCCTGCATCGGCAGGCGGACTCTCAACCACTGCGCCACCAGGGAAGCCCTAGGCTTATTTTTGACTAGATTTTGTCTAGTTGCAATATAAGAAGATGTCTATATCCGTCAGTTTCATGTGGGTATAAACTCATAGCAGTTTTCAGTGCTTAGAGTACATTTCAATAATTTGGCAGTTAAGTACTCAATATTCCAGCAAAAGATTCTTAAAACTTAAAAGTAATAAAATTCCCTATGAAAGATGCTGTTTTTGAAAATAAATCTATCGTGTAGAGTAAGGTCATTTAATTTAATTTTGTCACTTGATTTTTTACAAAAGCCAATTCTAATACGTATTCAGAAAATATAGGCATTCTCAGTTGATCAAGATAGGCTGATAAATAGAAATAATTACTTCTTAAATAAACTTTGCCCCTTGAGAATAAACTGCTTGTTGTTTAAGTATAGTAAAGATGCAGATATTTTTGCATAGTTTGTCCAGCTGTCACAGAGCAATTTGTTCTACTTGCAGCTGTGAGGGAACATCAAGCTTCCACTCAGAGTTAAGCCAGTCACCATAACCAATAGTGAGTGCTAGGCAGTGGCATGAGCTCTTTTAACCCCTTAACAAAACTTGATTCGTGTTTTAACACTCTCCCCAGGTTTTATAGGTATGACACAGGTCACTGTGGGAAAGTTACTGTATTAATATGTAAATGAAAACCTGACAGACTATGCCTTAAAATGCCATTGTTTGATCCCATAGTGTGGCTCTCTCTATATATATATATGTATACGGTTTTAAATATTTAATACACACTTAATTCGCTAACCAGCAGACTTATTTATAATCACTTTGCAGGCAGTGTATCTCTTTGCAAAAAGTTTTGTAGCTCCATGGAAGCTGTTTGATGTTGTGTCATTGTCTCTATTTTTATTTCAAATATTTTTAAAACTGGGATTGCTAAGAAAGATTTTTCCCCTATTATTAAGGCCATTAACCATTATTAACAATAGCTCAATGCCATACATTGTAGATGAAGCATGCTAGGTAGTATTTAACATGTATCATTTACACTAGGAAATATTTAGGAGAGCGTGATGGAAATGGAGGACACTAGTTCATCTGATATGAGGAGAAAGCCTTGTCTTTATATTTCAGGTGTCTGTTCTTAAATTTAATGACATACCATGTAATCCAGGCAAGAATAAGATAACATTCTCTGGGTCTAGAACTAGACTGTTCATTGAAATTCACTGAGAAATATTTATTGAGCAAATATTATGTTCCAGGGGCTGTCTTAGACTCTTAGACTGTTGTCACAATAAAAAGGTATCATCCCATCCTGATGGTGGCCCAGATTTCACAGAGGACAAAAAGGAAAAAAAAGGTATCATCCCTGCCATCTTGAAGCTTTAGACAATGAACAAGTAAACTCTCAAATATACAATTATGATAGATTTATGAAGGAGGTTAATGATTGATTCTGGTTCTGTAGAAGAGAGTTTCACATCCACCTGAATAGATTAGTCTTAAGCTAAAAGACTCATTTTGATAGCTTTTGCTATTTTAGGGATTATGTTTTCTCATGTTCTTAAAATACTCACACTCATAGGATTGGTTGCAAGTTGTCCTAGGGACTTCCTTCCAATGGGCAACATCCTGTGAGAATCTTCTTCCTGTTACATCAGAGAAGTCTCAGTATGTTATTTTCCAGATTTGTTCACACTGTCTCACTGGGTTTGGCCTGAGTGCCTTAGAAAAAATGTTGTCATACCAACCCCTCCATGTAATTATTACCTTTCACGTAAGACTTATTTTCCAACTTTCGAATCTTGTGACTCTTCTTTTAACCTTCTTTAAATACTTTAAATACTTATCCTTCTTTGTCTTCGTGGGATTTGCCGTCTACAGAGCATTATGGATTAACATGTTCTATTCCAGTATGTTTCTGGGACTTTCTCTTCATTGTCACATACTGTTTGCCTTAAGCTTTGCTAGGAAGCACAGCCTTCTTGATATCTAATTTAATCACAGTAGTTTTTCTGGCTTATTTCATTTGTGCTTCACTCAGTTCTGCTGCCTAGTACACTTATGGTCAGAGTTGAGACTTGTTTTCTCAGGGTGCCTACCCTGTGCATTTCTCATTCCCTACTTTTTGTAAAGAAACGTGCTCACAAGTAGCAGTGATAAATTTCTTATAGAGTGAGAGTGCATCGCTACACCACATGTAGTCTTTGCATGAGGGCAGAACAGGTTGATTGTGTGTGTTTAATGTGCCTGTTATGTGCCTGTTTCTGCAGTATTGATAACTATTCTTTTCTCTTGCCTTTGCTTTTATGTTGCCATACTGGTCCTTCACTGAGCCCATTCGTGTGATCTGGGCAGTATAGCTTCATGTATCAGAGCCCTGGCTCTGGGAGCACATAGTCCTGGGACTGAATCTGAGCTCTCTGACTTATGGCATTTGTCCCCTTGGGCAAACTATCTCACTTCTCTATGCTTGGCCTTGTCATTTCTAAAATGAGGATAATTAAGACACCTGCTTTACAGGACTGTTGTAAGGACTAAATTAAATACCATATGTAAGATCCTGGCACATCATAAGCACCCCATAAATGGTAGCTGTCTAATAGTTATTGGGCCCAGTTTTTATCCTTACCCCTTCTCACTGATTCATTGTCTAACCATACACACAAAAAAACGTTGACCTCTCATCATTTGGGAAACAGAGTAATTCTGTTCGTGGACAGGAAGCTTATTAGTTTTTTTGTTTGTTTGTTTGTTTTAACAAGAGAGATGCTGTACCCAGGCAGAAATACTGTCACAGCTGAGGTCCCCATGCTGTGTTAACTGCCTTGGAGGCGACTCTGTCTTGGGGAGCACTCGTGCTCTAGTCTCAGCCTGGACCATACACCACCTCTGCCCAACCGGGTGACCCTGGGGATGTTATTCTAAGCTAACCCTCCTTTCCCATATGAACCTGGTGAGAATATTGCTCAGCTCATAAATTTTGGGGAGGATTGAATGAGATTATATGTATTAAGCACCGATCATGTTACTTGGAGCATTGAAGGGCCTGGTTCCTTTCTTCTGCTCATCAAGTCATGAGGTCATCTCAGAAACCCTGTCCTCATTGCAGAAGGAAGAGAGCTGTTTTTCATTCCCATGTTAGGGCAGGGAAAGATGAAAAAAGCATCATCCCATCCCAGTCCTACCAAATGCAGCAGACTTTGTTTTTCAGTGCTTTATTAAGGAACATTCTGAGTAAACCACATACCAGTTATTGTTATACTTGATATTTATAACACTGACCCCAAAAGTTACTAAAAGGTCCATTCAGAATTTTCAGGTATTGGATTGTCTTCAGTTTAGTTTAATATTGCAGTACTAGAGTTCCCCCTGCTTTCCTTCCCCCAATACCACCTTTGTGAATGACTGGCTAGAGATGGAGATGGGACAACAAAACGTCTTCCTCAGGTTCCCAAGTTTCCTCCTGACTATGTGGCATTGAACCCATTTTCCCTTAGAAACATAATTGTATTGGTACTTAGGTTCCAAAACTACATGGCAAGGCGGAGGGTAGGAGGGACAACATGGCAGAGGGAAGTACATGGTCTTTGGACTGAAGTACTCAGTACACTCCCTGGCACATAGTAGGTACTCAGTAAATGACTGGTAATTATGTGTATACCTCAGTTTTTTTAATCTATAAAATGGCTCTGGTTGTATAAGTTTATCATATTTTGAAAATAAATATGTAGTAATATTCTTCCTTAAGTAGAAGAGCTACCCAGATATGTATGTTGATTTTTTAATACAAATCCTATTTTAATACCCAGCCCCAAAATACCCAATATTTCCTTAAATGTTTCAAAAGTATCCTTTTAGAGTTATTTTGTTTATATTAGGAGGTCTAAACATTGCATTTGATTGATAAGTCTCTGTCTCTTTAAAATTTTGAAATACACTTTATAACTTACGGCAGTATATATCATGAAAATTGCGTAAGTTAAAAACATACAGTTTGATGCATAAATTAAAAGCATACAGCTTGATGAATGGTCACAAAGTAAACCCATCCTTGTAACTCCTCAGACCAGGAAATAAACCATTGCCAACTCCTCAGCAGCACCCTCTTCTTGGCCCTTCCACTCACTAACTTCCCCCTATTCCCCACCAGGTGATCACCGTCTTGACTTCTAACATCATAAATTAGTTTTGCCTGTTTGTGAACTTAATATAAATGAAACCACACAGTACATATTCTTTTATGTCTACCTTCTTTTTTTTTATGAATTTACTTTATTTTTGGCTACATTGGGTCTTCATTGATGCGTGCAGGCTCTCTCTAGTTGCGGTGAGCAGGGGCTACTCATTGCGGTGGCTTCTCTTTTGGCGGAGCACGGGTTCTAGGCGAGTGGGCTTCAGTAGTTGTGGCACGTGTGCTCAGTAGTTGTGGCTCGCGGGCTTCAGTAGTTGCTGCATGTGGGCTCAGTAGTTGTAGCGCATGGGCTGAGTTGCTCTGTGACATGTGGGATCTTCCCGGACCAGGGATTGAACCCATGTCCCCCGCATTGGCAGGCGGATTCTTAACCACTGCTCTACCAGGCAAGTCCCTATTTCTAGCTTCTTTCACTCAACATCATTGTGTGTAATCAGTGTAGAACTAATGCATTCCTTTTTATTACTGTATAGTATTCCATTGTAAGATTATACCACAATTTATTTTTTTATTGTACTACTGATGGATATTTGGATTATTGCCAGATGTTCCCCCATTGTGAGTAACACCATTTTGAATACTCTTTTACATATGTTTTGATGCATATATGAAATGGTTCCTTTTCCATTGGTTTATACCTAGGAGTGTAATATGTGGGTAGTGAGGGTGTGCTATGTTCAGGTTTGGTGGATATTGTCAACAGTTATCCAAAATGGTTATACCAGTTTACAGTGGTTGTACCAGTTCATACCCTCATCGACACTTTGTATTATCAGTCTTGAATTTTGATCATTCTGGTAGGTGTGTATGTTGTTGTGGTTCTCATTTGCATTTCCTGATGATTTATGACGTTGAGCATCTTTTCATTTGTTAATTGCACATTTCTTTATTGGGTGGTCTGCCTTTTACTGACTGACTTGCAGCAGTTCTTTATGTGTTCTGAATACAAGTTTTTTTGTCTATTATGTATATGGCACATATCTTCTAAACTGTGGCTTGCCTTTCTACTCTCAGTGGTGTCTTTTGAAGAACACAGATTTCTAGTTTTAATGTAATCGAATTTATTAATCTTTTTCTTTGTAGTTAGGGCTTCCATGTCTTTATACTCTGAAGTTGATGCTGATTTTTCTGAATAGCCTTGTGAGTAAGGTAGATGATGAAGGGAGGGGTAAAAATGTGTGCTTATAAAATAATGACCCTGATTTTCAGGGATTCACATCAACTGGGTCAAAAACCTGTGTGCTTATGTGTTAATGACCCTGATTTTCTAATATGACACAAAAAGTAAAAGAAAAATCTTAAAAAAAAATCCAGGGACTTCCCTGGTGGTCCAGTGGTTAAGACTCTGCCTTCCAGTGCAGGGGGTGTGGGTTCGAGCCCTGGTCGGGGAACTAAGATCCCACGTGCCTCGCAGCCAAAAAACCAAAACATAAAACAGAAGCAATATTGTAACAGATTCAATAAAGACTTTAAAAAATGGTCCACATCAAAAGAAAAAAAAAATCCAGAAAGGTTTTAAGCAATGGAAATGACATTTGGAATGACAGGGTTGCCTCCTGTGTGTGGTCAGTCATTGTAAAAAGTCTGGTCTTTATGTAAATATAAACATATTACAAACAGTAATAATAATAGCTAACTTTTTTTTAGAACATTTTTCATGGACCAGGCAATGTGCTAAGTACTCAATATGTGTCAGCTCACTTAATCCTCATGACAGCCCAGTACTTAGGAATATTACTACCCCAGTGTTGTAGATATGGAAACAGAGGCTGGAAGGACTGAACAATTTTCCATGGTCTCAGAAGTGGCAGAGCCAGGGCTTGAACCCTTGCTCCTGTCAGCTATGCCGTTCTGCCTGTACCTGCTTGGCCAGAGAGAACTCTTCGTGAGCCGTACTGCTGCTGCATACCAAACCACCTCCAACTTAGTGGTGTGGAACAACAGCTCTTTTATTTTGCTCAGGGATTCTGTGGGTCAGGAATTCAGAAAGGGCACTATAGGGGTGGCTTGTGTCTGCTCTGTGAGGTCTGGGGCTCGGGAGGGAAGGCTTGAAGGCTGGAGGTGACTGAGACGGCTGAGGTTGCAGGCATCTGAAGGCTCCCTCACCAGTCTGGGGGTTGATGCTGGCTGTCAGCTGGGGCCTCAGCTGGAACACGTACATGATTTCTCCACGTGGACTTTCCAGATGTGCTAGTTCCAAAAGTGAATGCTTAGGTAAGAAGTAGACAAAAGCTGTATTACCTTTTATGACCTACCCTTGGAAGTCACATACCATCACTTCCACCATACTTGCAGACTTCTTAAATCTCTTTTAATCTGAAGGCATGTTGAATCGTTAGTCAATTGTGTTGGCTTGGGGAAAATCTCAAGTCTTTGAAAAACTTCAGTTTGTTTTAAGGAAAACAGTTTAGCTGATAGTTTAATTTGGAGGGAAAATATATGTTTTGTTTGGAAGGAATGAACTAAAGGAGTTTGTTTTTCTCAGTGGCATAAAGAGTTCTTGGGTTCATCACAAAATTTGAAATGGCTACTTCTCTGGGCCTTAGTTATTTATTCCTTTAAAAGCATAGAAAACTAATTGAATGTGGTAAGACAAACCCTATTGCAAAATTTCTCCTGCAGTCTTTTCATGTATGTTCAAGTCACACCTCGAATATTGCAGGACATCCGCATTCTGCTTTCCTCTGCCTAACCTCTCAAGACAGTTCCTAATTGAATCAGACCTGGAGTAATGTCCAAGTAAGGCCCCAGGCGAAGGAAATAGGGTAGTTTAACCACATCCTTATCTCTGTGGGGTTCTGGGACTAAAGTAACTGACCCTTTATCGATGGGAGAAAGCCTGTAGAAAAATTCAGTCCGTTTTTTAGCCAGATTGAGAAACCTTGGGTTTTCCAATGTCAGATGTTTTCCACACCACCAAGCAACTCAATTCTCAGCAGATATTAGCTGAGTGTTCTGCAAATTTAATTCAATTCTGACACTTTTCTACCTGGAGATAGTATCAGATCCCACCAGTTAAGGGCCCAGTCCCACAAGACTGCCGTTACTTCAGATGCCAATCACAAGTCTATGTTGTTACCTGTGCTTCTGACTGGCTGACTGTAAATCAGGTTTTAAATCAACTGTAAATGAGGTTCTCGTGACTCCCTCCTCAGGTTTGATTAATTTGCTGGAGAGGATATTATAAAGGATACAGATGTACAGCTGGATGAAGACGTACAGAGGGCAAACTCTGTGGAGAGGTGGAACTTCCATGCCCTCTCTGGACATGCCACTCTGCCAGCCCTTCCATGTGTTCACCAACCCGGAAGCTCTCTGAACCATCCTTTAGGTTTTTATGGAGACTTCATTACATAAGCACCATTGATTAAATCATTGGCCTTGATGGCTGAACTTAATCTCCAGTCTCTCCTCTGGACTGAAAGTTCCTACCCTCTAATCACATGGTTGGTTCCTCTGGCAGTCAGCCCCAATCCTTAGTTTACCTAGGAGCTTTCCAAAAGTCACCTCATTAACATAACGAAAGACTTCACTGCTCTCATTACTTAGGTGATTCCAAGGGTTATAGGAGCCCTGTGCCAAGAACTGGGACTAAGACTAAATACATATTATTATAAATCACAATATCACAGGTTTCTACATTGACTTTCTGTTCTTTTTCTGACTCAACAAAACACGTGGTCATGGAAATTACACCTTCATAAAAGAATATAGATAATAAAAAAGTAAACTATAATTTCAGAAAATGAGTGCAGCGAAGTGAATAGAACAAGATAGTAGTATAATAGTGGTTCTAATTTTTTTTTAACGAAGAGAATTTGGTTTGCTCCATGGAATTGTATAGGAAAAGTGGAGAAGGAATGAAAATGTGAAAATAATATTTTAGCCAACGGAAATATATTCTAAGGGAGAAAAAATATATTTTAAGCCACCTTTACATAACTTCGAAGTTGAGGTTCTCTTATAGTATCCCTTCTCTAATCAGTTAAAAATCATTTTAGTAAATGCTTACCCTTATCAGATTGTTCCTACTTTTTTTTTTCATACTTAGATCTTTTAATGAATATTCACCATTATAAGTGTCCCTTCAGAATAACCTTTGTACCAGGCTAAGGTAGGTACTCATAGAATTAGGACTTAGTTGTTCAGCACACTGCTCTTGCTTTCTCTCTCCTTTCCTCTCCTTAAAAAAAAAATTTTAAGGACTTCATATTAAGGGATATTGATTAACAGCAAATTTTACAGAAATAAGTCTTTGTCCAACAAAATGAGAGAGAGAAACTTGGAAAGTAAAAAGCTTCATCTATATGCATTGTTTACTTAGGAAAGCTAATGAAAGTGGTAGATTCTAGGTTAGCTCATAGATTACATTGAATTGTTAGAAAAGAGCATTTCTGACCATGCATAATATTTCACTGTAAATTTTAGCTTTTCTCAAACTTTAAGGTATACTTGTCCTCCACACACTATTCTAAAAATAATTTGAGTGTTTACTTCTGGAATATGTGATTCACTACTTCTATAAATATCCATTATTTATTTATTTTAATTTTTATTTTTGGCCATGCCACACAGCTTGTGGGATCTTAGTTCCCCAACCAGGATTGAACCCGTGCCCCCTGCAGTGGAAAGCGCAGAGTCCTAACCACTGGACCACCAGGGAATTCCCTCCATTGTTAATTTAAATGTGCTTATTTCATCATACCTGGTGTCTCCCTAATGTAGTAAATGCTGACAGGTCAAAAGCCTTAAAAATGGCAATGTCCCACAGTTCAGGAACCTTCTTACCTCTCGGAAAGTAAGAGGGGCAATCAATATGGGGCACACAGGGAGTTTCAAAGGTATACTGGTAATACTCTATATCTTAACTATGAGTGTTCATTTTTTCTTTATTATTCTTAAAGATTATGGGGGTTGGGGGGATGGACTTTATCCTACAGAATAATCAGCAATAGATATAGAACATATTTGTTACAAGATTGTTTATAATGTTTAAAAGATCAAAAACATTCTCTGTACTAATAGTAGAACGATTAAGTGATGACACTTTCATAGAGTGGAACATTAAACCCCATTGAAAATTTATAACTTTTAACTTGAGAAAGTACTATGGAACATTGTCAAAAATAGGATTAAAAATCTGTAGTATTTTCCACTTTTGCTTCAGATCTATGTATGTACCTTAAAAAGATTGGGAAATTATGCAAGTGATTCTTTAGAATCTGTACTTAACTTGCCTGTATATTTTTTGTATAAGGGATATAGATTATATAATCAGGGAAATGTTTAAATAAAGACCGCATTTGCTGACCAGGTGAGTTAGGACAGAAATTGGCTTAGCAATTTTATCTAAACATCCAAAAGCAGGGGCTCCCGTTTTAGACAATATACCAAAGTAGATAAAGTGAACAGCTCTCCCAATGACAATAACTAAAATGCTAGGTAAATAAATATTTAAAACAGTGTTTATATGTATAGTTCATCTATCAGGGAAACTGAGAAACTGCAGAGGTAAAAATCAAAGTAAAGCAGGTAGCCTGTGAGGTAAATGAGCTATACCTATTAACATGAATGAATCTCAGAAACATTGAGCCAAGACAAAGAAGTCACACAAGAATACATAAAGTGTGATTCTATTTATATGCTCAAAAATATGTGAATAAACAATATGTTAGGGATACATATAGGTAAAACTAAGAAAAAGTAAACAAATCATACAATACAAAATTCAGAGAAGTGATGCCTCTTTTGAGGAGGAACAGGTATGAGATGTTGAAGGAACCCACAAAGAGCTCTTCAGAGGTAATGTTCTCCCTTAAGCAAGTATTATGAACCCAGTGTTTATCATTTTTTTAAATTGCATATACACCTTATACCACTCTTACATGTTTCACCAAAAATCATTTTTTCAGTCATAAATGTAAAGTATTACAAATTCTGTGGGACAAATGCTGATAAGGAAATGAAGTTAAGTATGTGGATTTTGTGGGTAGTTCAGTTTCTTGTTTGAGGTTTTGATTGGGTAATACATATGTGCACAGATGAACTTTAGAATCAGCTTGTCATAGTTTCCTCTTAAAATAATTCTGTTGCTGTTTGTATTGGGATCATGTTAAGCTTCTAGATTAATTTAGAAAGAATTAACAACTTTATACAAACAAGGTATGGGCTTTTCCATTTTTTCAGGTCATCTATTCTGTCCCTTTAAAGTTTTTTCCATGTATATTATTGTGTACATTTCCTGTTTTGCCTGTGTGTATATCCACACACACATATATGTGTGTATTAAGTACACAGATAGTCCTCGGTTTGTGCAATAGCATGGGACTTTAAAAATGACCGTGCAAGCTGGAACCATGCAAAGCCATCTTAATTAATGGTGAAAATTACAATTGTTCGATTACCTTTAAACATTTTTCTTAAAACATTAAAAACTCTTTTCTGTCAGTTATATAGGGAAATTAAAAATACTAAAAGTAATATTAACCTAGTACACTGTAACTTAAAACTTAGAAACATTGAGAATTAAAGTGTTTTATTTCTTGTAAGAAACTTCTCAAGAGTAGTTTGCGCGGTGCTTGCCTTCTCATTGTAGGCCTTACAGCATGGGGTGAGCAGCTTTTCTGTGCATTGGCCAGTTGTCATACTCCTTTCTAAGTATGGATCAACTTTCAAAGACATTTTATCCTTTGCTCTTTAAATATCATGAAACATCTCCGAGAGTTTCTGTAATATGAAATTTTTCACTGGCATAACCTCCCTGGGGAATAACTTTCCTTATTTATGTCGTTAAGTTCATCTTCATGGAGACCCTCTGGCTGCATATCCCGAGTTTCTTCAGTGGTGGCAGTGTCAGCATTCCTGTGGTCAGCTATTTGTTCTCTAACTCCATTTACATTTGAGTCTAATTTTACTTCCAGTGTTACCACTTTTCTGTTTCTTGCTCTATGTACTTCCATTTTGTTGGCCAGTTCTCTCTTTTGGATTATCCATTTTTGTAAAATGTTACATGGGTTTATCACTGGGATACAAGGAGGCAACGTAACTACATACTTTGCTGTCTGTGAGTGAATTAATAGAAGTGAGTGACTAATCACTGACAGACTTTGAAAGAAACGACATAATTAGTCACTGATCATAAAGCACCTTTGTTTTCATAGTGGACCAAAGAGTTCCGGTGAAGTTTGTACTCTACAGTTACTCACAGTTAATGTACTATGAAATTTGAACAGTGTTGTTAGGAGACTCATTTAACTAAGCCATAGTAACCAAAATCCATGCATATCAGAACCATACACAGCAAGGACTGCCTGCATACACACAAGCACACACATACACACATACTTATTGCTAGGCTTATTCCTATGTATTTTTTTTTTTCCCATTGCTCTTATAACTTGGATCTTTTTCTTCCTTTCCTAGCTTTCAGTATTGTTACTTGGGAAAGCTGTTGATCTATACAGGATGTTAGCTTTACATGCTTATTGAATTATCTTATTACTTGTAAAAGTTTTTAATTCCTGTTGGATTGCCAGGTATATAATTGTATTATCTGCAAATAATTTTCTCAACCTTTCCTTTATGATATTTGTACCTCTTCTTTTATTACCTAATTGTACTGACTAGTAGCTCCACAACACTTAAGTAATAGTGGGGATAGTGACCATCCTTATTTTGTTCTTGGGCTTAATGGGAATGATTCTGGTGTTTCCTCATTAAACTTTATACTAGTTTTGGGGTTGAAATAGATATATTTTTGAAGCTAGATAGATAGATAATTTGTAGAATTATTCACCTACTGTATTTTGGTGAGAAATTTTATTGAGTGTTAACTGGGTTTAACTGTTGTCAGCCTGATCCAAGTACCTCCTAAAATGTGGTAGGGAACACAGCTGTACCCATGAAGTATATTTGCAAAAAAAAAATAGAAGTGAAAAAAACTAACCCTGAATCTAATGAAACCTCTACATCAGTAGTTCTCACCAGGTGAGACATTTGGCAGTGTCTGGAGACATTATTGGTTGTCGCAACAGGGAGAGAAGGTGCTAGTAGCCAGTGATGCTGCTAAAAACATCCTACAATGCCCAGAGCAGCCCCCACAATAAAGAATTATCTAGCCCAGTGTCAAGTGCTAAGGTTTAGAACCCTTTTCTAGATCTCACTACCAGTTTACAAAAACTGGGGGGAATACAGGAACATAACACTAACAGAAAGTAATTAGTGCAGTTCATAATATGAGAAATTCTAGAAGGCAGATGACCTGGTTTCTTCAACATATGAATGGCATGAGGGCGATGGGGGAAAGGAAGAAGAATTATTACAGATTAAAAGAGACTTAAGATATATGCCAACCAAATGCAATATAGTACTACACCATTTTATATGAGGGACTTGAGCATCTCAGATTTCGGTATCTGTGGGAGGTCTTGGAACCAGTTCCCTGCAGATACCCAGGGACAGCTGTTTGGATCCTCATTCAAGTAACACATTTCTGCAAAAATCAGGGAAATTTAAGTTGGGGGAATACATGAAACAAGACTGGCAGAATGTCGATAATTATTGGAGCAGGGTGGTGGAGATTCATTATTCTTTCCTACTTTAGTTTTTTGCTTAAAGATTTCCATAATAAAATGTTTTGTTAAGATGGATACTGAATTTCTTTAGATTAACTTTCAGTGACAACAGTGAAAATATGACTTTTCTCTTCTGATCCTTTCAAATAGTGAATTATAATAATACTTTTCCTAATATTAAATTCTCTGTATTCCTAAAATAAGTGTCCCTTCTTCATGGTATTATTATTGTTTTAATGTACTGGAAGATTCTGTTTGCCAGCATTTTGTATCTGCATTGGTAGTCATAAGTGAGATTGATGTGTAGTTTTCTTTTTTCTGTTGCCCTTGCCAAATTTTAGTATCAGTGTTATTCTAACTTCCTAAAAAGACTTTGAAAGCCTTTTTTAACTCTGGAACTTTTAAAGGTTCAAGCTAAATACAAAGAAGCTGGCTACTCTATTGACTTCAGCCACTGGAATGGTAGGCCTTTAGAAAAAAAAAATTGGTTATCTCATTTCTTTTTCTTCTTTCTCTGTTTCCTAAAAGAATGAACATATACTGGTGCAAACATCACAGCTTATGGGCTGTGTTCTCAATGACTTTTTTTTTTTTTTGGCCACACCACGTGGCATGCAGGATCTTAGTTCCCTGACCAGGGATCAAACCCTGCAGTGGAAGCGTGGAGTCTTAACCACTGGACCGCCAGGGAAGTCCCAACTGTCAACTCTTTTTAATAGGCTATTTTTTAGAGGCAATTTAGGTTCATTGCAGTATTGAGCAGAAGTACAAAGATTTCCTATATACTCTCTGCCCCACATCCATAACCTCCCCCATTATCAGCATTCCCCACCAGAGTAGGCCATTTGTTAGAATTGATGAGCCAATATTGACACATCATTATCATCCTAAGTCTGTAGTTTATATTAGGGTTCACTCTTGGTGCTGTACACTATATGCATTTGAACAAATTTATAATGACCTGTATCCACCATTACAGTATTATAGTATCATACAGAGTAGTTTCACTGCCCTAAAAATCCCCTGAATCCCACCTATTCATTCCCCCTCAGAGGCCCAAACCCTGGTGACCACTGATCTTTTACTGATCCCATGGATGTGTAGAGTCACACCTTCAACTTTGTCCTTCTCCTTCAATATTGTGTTGGCTATTCTGAATCTTTTGCCTATCCATATAAACTTTAGAATCGGTTTGTCAGTATCCACAAAATAACTTGCTGGGATTTTTATTGGAATCGTATTGAATCTATAGATCAAGTTGGGAAGAACTGACATCTTGACAATATTATTAAGTCTTCCTATCCATGAATATAGAATCTCTCCACATTTATAGTTCTTTGATTTATCAGGGTTTTGTAGTTTTCCTCATATAGACGTTGTACATATTTTATTAGTTTTATACCAAGTACTTCGTTTTCAGGACTGCTAATGTAAATGGTATTATGTTTTAATTTCAAATACCACTTGTTCATGGCTGGAATATAGGAAAGCAATTGACTTCTGTATATTAAGCTTGTGTCCTGCAACCTTGCTATAATCGCTTATTAGTTCCAGGAGTGTTTTGGTGTATTCTTTCAGATTTTCTGCATAGACAGTCATATCACCTGTGAACAAAAAAGTGTATATATATTTAGCTAAGACTTCAGTTATGATGTTGAAAAGGAATGGTGAGGGAGGACATCTGTGCTTCGTTCCTGAACTTACCAGGAAAGCTTCTAGTTTCTTATCAAGTATGATGTTACCTATAGATTTACTGCAGATATTCTTTGTCCATTTGAGGAAATTCCCCTCTGTTCCTAGTTTGCTGAGAGTTTCTATCATGAACGAGTGTTGGATTTTGTCAGATGCTTTTTCTGCTTCTGTTGATGTGTTTAGTATGTTTTTTCTTTACCTGTTAATGTGATGATTTATGTTGATTGATTTTCAAATGTTGAACCAGCATACCTGGGATAAATTACACTTGGTTATGGTATATAATTCTTTTTATGAATTGTTGGATTCAATTTACTGATATTTTGTTAAGGATTTTGCATCTATGCTCATGAAAGCTATTGGGCTATAGGTTTTTCTTTTTTTTTCTTGTAATATCTTTGTGTAGTTTTGGTATTAGAGTAATCCTGGCCTCATAGAATGAGTTAGGAAGTATTCCCTCTGCTCCTATATTCTGAAAGAAATTGTAGAGAATTGGTATAATTTATTCCTAAATGTCTGGTAGATAGATTTCACCAGGGAACCCATCTGGATCTGGAACTTCCTGTTTTGGACCTGATTCAATTTCTTTAATAGATACAGCCCTCTTCAGATTGTCTGTTTTTTCTTGTGTGAGTTTTGGCAGATTGTGTCTTTCAAGGAATTGGTCCATTTCATGTAGGTTATCAAATTTGTGGGCGCAGACTTGTTCATATTATTCCTTGATTATCCTTTTAGTGTCTGTGGGGTTTATAGTGATGTCCCCACTTTCATTTCTGGTACTAGTAATTTTTGTCCCTCTTTTTTCTTAAGTATCCTGTTTACTTTCTGGCTTATTGATTTTATTGTTCTTTTCAAAGAACCAGATTTTGATTTTGTTGATATTCTCTATTGATTTCCTGATTTCAATTTCATTGATTTCTGCTCTAATTTTTATTATTTCTTTTCTTCTACTGACTTAGGATTTAATTTGCTCTTTTTTTCTAGTTTACCAAAGTGGAGACTTAGATGATTGATTTTAGATCTTCTTTTCTAATACATGCATTTAATGCTATAAATTTCTCTCCAAGAAGAGAGAAAAGTACTGCTTTTACTGCATCCCACACATTTGGATAAGTTGTATTTTCATTAGTTTAAAATATTGTAAATTTTTTTGTGTGATTTCTTCCTTGACCCATGTGTTATGTATAAGTGTGTTGTTTAATCTCCAAATATTTTGAGATTCTCCAATTATCCTTCCGTTATGGATTTCTAGTTTCATTTTGGTCTGAGAGCAAACACTACATGATTTCTATTCTTTTAAATCTGTTAAGGTGTGTTTTTTGGCCCAGAATGAGGTCTATCTTGGTGAATATTTCATGTGTGTTTGAGAAGAATGTGTATTTTGCTGTTGTTGAATGAAGTAGTCTGTAGATGTCTATTATATCCAACTGATTGATGGGGGTGAGTTCAGCTATGTCCTTACTGATTTTTCTGCCTGCTGGATCTGTCCATTCCTGATAGAGGGGTGTTTACTACTCCAAATACAATAGTAGTTCATTTATTTCTCCTTGCAGTTTTGTCAGTTTTTTGCCTTACATATTTTTACACTCTGTTGTTAGACACATTCATGCTAAGGATCATTATGCCTTCTTGGAGAAATGACCCCTTTGTCATTATGTAATGCACCTTTTTTCCCCTGATAACTTCCCTTACTCTCAAGTCTGCTCTGTCTGAAATGAATATAGCTATTCCTGCTTTCTTTTGAAGAGTGTTAATTTGGTATATCTATGTCAGTCCATTTACTTTTCATTGATAACGTGTCTTTATAAAGTGGGTTTCTTATAGACAACATATAGTTGTGTCTTGTTCTTTATTCACTCTGACAATCTCCATCTTTTAATTGGTGTATTAAGACCATTGACGTTTAAAATGATGATTGATAGTTGAATTTATAGCTACCATATTTATTACTGTTTTCTATTTGTTTTCTGTTGTTCTTTGTTCTATTTTTTTTTTTTGCTCTTTTTCTGCCTTTTGTGGTTTTCACTGAGCATGTTATATGATTCCATTCTCTCCTTTCTTAGCATATCAGGTATACTTCATTTTTTACTTTTTATTAATGGTTTCCCTAGCATTTGGCACATACATTGAAAGCTAATCAAAATCCACCTTCAAGTAACAATATACTGGCTTCATGGGTAGTCCAGGTACATTATAATAAAATAACCTAATTCTTCTCTTCCATCCCTTGCATCACTTCTTTCATTCATTTCACTTATACATAAGCGTGTGTGTGTGTGCGTGCGCACATACATAATCATACATAAGCATACATAATCGGATACATTGTTGCCATTATTATTTTGAACAAACTGTTATCTCTCAGATCAATTAAAAATAAGGACTTCCCTGGTGGTCCGGTGGTTAAGACTTCACCTTCCAATGCAAGGGGTGCGGGTTCAATCCCTGGTTGGGGAGCTAAGATCCCACATGCCTCCTGGCTAAAAAACCAAAACATGAAACAGAAGCAATATTGTAACAAATTCAATAAAGACTTTAAAAATGGCCCACATTTAAAAAAAAAAATCTGAAAGAAATGCGAGAGAGGAGCTTCAAGATGACAGAAGAGTAAGATGGGAGATCACCTTCCTCCCCACAAATACATCAGAAATACATCTACATGTGGAACAACCCCTAGAGAACACCTACTGAACACTGGCAGACGACCTCAGACCTCCCAAAAGGCAAGAAATTCCCCACGTACCTGGGTAGAGTAAAAGGAAAAGGAAAAAACAGAGACAAAAGAATAGGGATGGGACCTGCACCAGTGTGAGGGAGCTGTGAAGGAGGAAAGGTTTCCACACACTAGGAATCCCCTTCGCAGGCAGAGACTGTGGGTGGTGGACGCAGGAAGCTTCAGAGCCACGGAGGAGAGCACAGCAACGGGTGCGGAGGGCAAAGCAGAAACATTCCCACACAGAGGATCAGTGCCGGCCAGCTCTCACCAGCCCGAGAGGCTTGTCTGCTCACCCGCCAGGACGGGTGGGGGCTGTGAGCTGAGGCTCCGGCTTCAGAGGTCGGATCCCAGGGAGAGGACTGGGATTGGCTGCGTGAACACAGCCTGAAGGGGGCTGGTGCGCCACAGCTAGCCAGAAGGGAGTCTGGGAAAAGGTCTGGAGCTGTCGAAGAGGCAAGAGACTTTCTTGCCTCTTTGTTTCCTGGTGCGCGACGAGAGGGGATTAGGAGCGCCACTTAAACGAGCTCGAGACGGGGGCGAGCTGTGGCTATCAGCGCGGACCCCAGAGACGGGCATGAGACAGTAAAGCTGCCGCTGCAGCCACCAAGAAGCCTGCGTGCAAGCACAGGTCACTATCCACACCTCCCCTCCCGGGAGGCTGTTGCAGCCTGCTGCTGCCAGGGTCCCATGATCCAGGGACAACTTCCCCAGGAGAACACCTGGTGCCTCAGGCTGTTGCAATGTCAGGCTGGCCTCTGCTGCCACAGGCTCGCCCCGTACTCCATACCCCTCTCTCCCCCCAGCCTGAGTGAGCCAGAGCCCCCAAATCAGCTGCTCCTTTAACCCCATCCTCTCTGAGCGGGAACAGATGCCCTCAGGTGACCTACACACAGAGACGGGGCCAAATCGAAAGCGGAACCCCAGGAGCTGTGCGAACAAAGAAGAGAAAGGGAAATCTCTCCCAGCAGCCTCAGGAGCAGCGGATTAAATCTCCACAATCAATTTGATATACCCGGCATCTGTGGAATACCTGAATAGACAACGAATCATCCCAAATTGAGGCAGTGGACTTTGGGAGCAATGATATATTTTTTTTTTCCCTTTTTCTCTTTTTGTGAGTGTGTATGTGTATGCTTCTGTATGTGATTTTGTCTGTATAGCTTTGCTTTTACCATTTATCGTACGGTTCTATCTGTCCAGTTTTTTTGTTTGTTTGTTTTATACTTTTTACTGCTTGTTATCATTGGTGAATTTGTTTTTTGGTTTGGTTGCTCTCCTCTTTCTTTCATTTTTCTTATTTTTAAATTTTTAATTATTTTTTATTTTAATAACTATTTTATTTTATTTTATTCTGTCTTTTTTTTCTCCCTTTTATTCTGAGCCGTGTGAATGACAGGGTCTTGGTGCTCCGGCCAGGTGTCAGGGCTGTGCCTCTGAGGCAGGAGAGCCAAGTTCAGGACATTGGTCCACCAGAGACGTCCCAGCTCCACATGATGTCAGCCGGCGAAAATCTCCCAGAGATCTCCATCTCAATGCCAAGACCCAGCTCCACTCAGCGACCAGCAAGCTACAGTGCTGGATACCTTATGCCAAACAACCAGCAAGACAGGAACACAGCCCCACCCATTAGCAGAGAGGTTCCCTAAAATCATAATAAGGTTACAGACACCCCAAAACACACCACCAGACACAGACCTGCCCACCAGAAAGACAAGATCCAGCCTCATCCACCAGAACACAGGCACTAGTCCCTTCCACCAGGAAGCCTACACAACCCACTGAACCAACCTTAGCCACTGGGGGCAGACTCCAAAAACAACGGGAACTACGAACCTGAAGCCTGCGAAAAGGAGACCCCAAACACAGTAAGTTAAGCAAAATGAGAAGATGGAGAAACACACAGCAGATGAAGGAGCAAGGTAAAAACCCACCAGACCTAACAAATGAAGAGGAAATAGTCTACCTCAAAAAGAATTCAGAATAATGATAGTAAAGATGATCCAAAATCTTGGCAATACAATGGAGAAAATACAAGAAACGTTTAACTAGGACCTAGAAGAACTAAAGAGCAAACAAACAATGATGAACAGCGCAATAAATTAAATTAAAAATTCTCTAGAAGGCATTAGTAGCAGAATAACTGAGGCAGAAGAATGGATAAGTGACCTGGAAGATAAAATAGTGGAAATAACTACTGCAGAGCAGAATAAGGAAAAAAGAATGAAAAGAACTGAGGACAGTCTCAGACACCTCTGGGACAACATTAAATGCACCAACATTTGAATTATAGGGGTCCCAGAAAAAGAAGAGAAGAAAGGGACTGAGAAAATATTTGAAGAGATTATAGTTGAAAACTTCCTTAATATGGGAAAGGAAATAGTTAATCAAGTCCAGGAAGCACAGAGTCCCATACAGGATAAATCCAAGGAGAAACACGCCAAGACACATATTAGTCAAACTATCAAAAATTAAACACAAAGAAAAAAATATTAAAAGCAGCAAGGGAAAAACAACAAATAACATACAAGGGAATCCCCATAAGGTTAACAGCTGATCTTTCAGCAGAAACTCTGCAAGCTAGAAGGGAGTGGCAGAACATATTTAAAGTGATGAAAGGGAAAAAAACTTACAACCAAGATTATTCTACCCAGCAAGGATCTCATTTAGATTTGACGGAGAAATGAAAACCTTTACAGACAACCAAAGCTAAGAATTCAGCACCACCAAACCAACTTTACAGCAAATACTAAAGGAACTTCTCTAGGTAGGAAACACAAGAGAAGGAAAAGACCTACAATAACAAACCCAAAACAATTAAGAAAATGGTAATAGGAACATACATATTGATAATTAGCTTAAATGTAAATGGATTAAATGCTCCAGCCAAAAGACACAGACTGGCTGAATGGATACAAAAACAAGACCCGTATATATGCTGTCTACAAGAGACCCACTTCAGACCTAGGGAAACATGCAGACTGAAAGTGAGGAGATGGAAAAAGATATTCCATGCAAATGGAAATCAAAGCTGGAGGGGCTTCCCTGGTGACGCAGTGGTTGAGAGTCCGCCTGCCAATGCAGGGGACAGAGGTTCGTGGCCCGGTCCGGGAAGATCCCACAGGCCGCGGAGCGGCTAGGCCCGTGAGCCATGGCCTCTAAGCCTGCGCGTCTGTAGCCTGTGCTCTGCAATGGGAGAGGCCACAACAGTGAGAGGCCCGTGAACCGCAAAAAAAAAAGAAAGCTGGAGGAGCACTTCTCATATCAGACAAAATAGACTTTAAAACAAAGACTATTACAGGAGACAAAGAAGGACACTACATAATGATCAAGGGATCAATCCATGAAGAAGATACAACAATTGTAAACATTTATGCACCCAACATAGGAGCACCTCAATACATAAGGCAAATGCTAAGAGCCATAAAAGGGGAAATCGACAGTAACACAGTCAGTAGTAGGGGACTCTAACAGCCCACTTTCACCAATGGACAGATCATCCAAAATGAAAGTAAATAAGGAAACACAAGCTTTAAATGATACATTAAACAAGATGGACTTAATTAATATTTATAGGACATTCAATCCAAAAACAACAGAATATACTTTCTTCTCAAGTGCTCGTGGAACATTCTCCAAGATAGATCATATCTTGGGTCACAAATCAAGCCTTGGTAAATTTAAGAAAATTGAAATCGTATCAAGTATCTTTTCCGGTCACAATGCTATGAGACTGGATATCAATTACAGGAGAAAAATCTGTAAACAATACAAACAATACAGATACACGGAGGCTAAATAATACACTACGTAATAACCAAGAGATCACTGAAGAGATCAAAGAGGAAATCAAAAAATACCTATAAACAAATGACAATGGAGACACAACAACCCAAAACCTATGGGATGCAGCAAAAGCAGTCCTAAGAGGGAAGTTTACAGCAATACAATCCTACCTTAAAAAACAAGAAACATCTCAAATAAACAACCTATCCTTACACCTAAAGCAATTAGAGAAAGAAGAACAAAAAAAAACCCAAAGTTAGCAGAAGGAAAGAAATCATAAATATCAGATCAGAAATAAATGAAAAAGAAATGAAGGAAACAATAGCAAAGATCAATAAAACTAAACGCTGGTTCTTTGAGAAGATAAACAAAATTGATAAACCGTTAGCCAGACTCAGCAAGAAAAAAAGGGAGAAGACTCAAATCAATAGAATTAGAAATGAAAATGGAGAAGTAAAAACTGACACTGCAGAAATACAAAGGATCATGAGAGATTACTACAAGCAACTATATGCCAATAAAATGGACAACCTAGAAGAAATGGACAAATTCTTAGAAAAGCACAACCTTCCAAGACTGAATCAGGAAGAAATAGAAAATATAAACAGACCAATCACAAGCACTGAAATTGAAACTGTGATTAAAAATCTTCCAACAAACCGAAGCCCGGGACCAGATGGCTTCACAGGCGAATTCTATCAAACATTTAGAGAAGAGCTCACACCTATCCTTCTCAAACTCTTCCAAAATACAGCAGAGGGAGGAACACTCCCAAACTCATTCTACGAGGCCACCATCACCCTGATAGCAAAACCAGACAAAGATGTCACAAAGAAAGAAAACTACAGGCCAATATCACTGATGAACATAGATGCAAAAATCCTCAACAATACTAGCAAAGAGAATCCAACAGCACATTAAAAGGACCCTACACCATGATCAAGTGGGGTTTATCCCAAGAATGCAAGAATTCTTCAGTATACTCAAATCAATCAATGTGATACACCATATTAACAAATTGAAGAATAAAAACCATATAATCATCTCAATAGATGCAGAAAAAGCTTCCGACAAAATTCAACACCCGTTTATGATAAAAACCCTCCAGAGAGTAGGCATAGAGGGAACTTACCTCAGCATAATAAATGCCATATACGATAAACCCATAGCCAACATTGTCCTCAGTGGTGAAAAACTGAAACCATTTCCACTAAGATAAGGAACAAGACAAGGTTGCCCACTCTCACCACTGTTATTCAACATTGTTTTGGAAGTTTTAGCCACAGCAGGCAGAGGAGAAAAAGAAATAAAAGCAATGCAAATCAGAAAAGAAGTAAAGCAGTCACCGTTTGCAGATGACATGATACTATACATAGACAATCCTAAAGATGCTACCAGAAAACTACTAGAGCTAATCAGTGCATTTGGTAAAGTAGCAGGATACAAAATTAATGCACAGTAATCTCTTGCATTCCTATACACTAATGATGAAAAATCTGAAAGTGAAATTAAGGAAACACTCCCATTTACCACTGCAACAAAAAGAATGAAATACCTAGGAATAAACCTACCAAAGGAGACAAAAGACCTGTATGCAGAAAACTATAAGACACTGATGAAAGAAATTAAAGATGATACCAGTAGGTGGAGAGGTATACCATGATCTTGGATTGGAAGAATCAACATTGTGAAAATGACTATACTACCCAAATTAATCTACAGATTCAATGCAGTCCCTCTCAGACTACCACTGGCATTATTCACAGAACTAGGACAAAAAAATTCACAATTTGTATGGAAACACAAAAGATCCTGAATTGCCAAAGCAATCTTGAGAAAGAAAAATGGAGCTGGAGGAATCAGGCTCCCTGACTTCAGACTATACTACAAAGCTACAGTAATCGAGACAGTATGGTACTGGCACCAAAACAGAAATATAGATCAATGGAAGAGGATAGAAAGCCCAGAGATAAACCCATGCACATATGGTCACCTTATCTTTGATAAAGGAGGCAAGAATATACAATGGAGAAAAGACAGCCTCTTTAATAAGTGGTGCTGGGAAAACTGGACAGCTACATGTGAAAGAATGAAATTAGAACACTCCCTAACACCATACACAAAAATAAACTCAAACTGGATTAAAGACCTAAAGGTAAGGCCAGACACTATCAAACTCTTAGAGGAAAATATAGGCAGAACACCCTATGACATAAATCACAGCAAGATCCTTCTTGACCCACCTCTTAGAGAAATGGAAATAAAAACAAAAATAAACAAATGGGACCTAATGAAACTTCAAAGTTTTTGCACAGCAAAGAAAACTATAAGCAAGACAAAAAGACAACCCTCAGAATGGGAGAAAATATTTGCAAATGAAGCAACTGACAAGGGATTAATCTCCAAAATTTACAAGCAGCTCGTGCAACTCAACATCACAAAAACAAACAACCCAGTCAAACAAATGGGCAGAAGACTGAAACAGACATTTCTCCAGAGAAGATATACACATTGCCAACAAACACATGAAAGAATGCTCAACATCACTAATCATCAGAGAAATGCAAATCAAAACTACATTGAGGTATCACCTCACACCAGTCAGAATGGCCATCATCAAAAAGTCTACAAACAGTAAATGCTGGAGAGGGTGTAGAGAAAAAGGCACCCTCTTGCAGTGTTGGTGGGAATGTAAATTGATACAGCCACTATGGAGAACAGTATGGAGGTTCCTTAAAAAACTAAAAATAGAATTACCGTATGACCCAGCAATCCCACTACTGGACATATACCCTGAGCAAACCATAATTCAAAAAGAGTCATGTACCACAGTGTTCATTGCAGCTCTGTTTACAATAGTCAGGACATGGAACCAGCCTAAGTGTCCATCGACAGATGAATGGATAAAGAAGATGTGGCACATATATGCAGTGGAATATTAGTCATAAAAAGAAACGAAATTGCGTTATTTGTAGTGAGGTGGATGGACCTAGAGTCTGTCTTACAAAGTGAAGTAAGTCCGAAAGAGAAAAACAAAGACCATATGCTAACACATATATATGGAATCTTTAAGAAATAAATAAATAATGGTCATGAAGAACCTAGGGCCAGGATGGCAGTAAAGATGCAGACCTACTAGAGAATGGACTTGAGGACACGGGGAGGGGGAAGGGTAAGCTGGGACAAAGTGAGAGAGTGGCATGGACATATATACACTACCAAATGTAAAATAGATAGCTAGTGCGAAGCAGCCACATAGCACAGGGAGATCAGCTCCGTGCTTTGTGACCACCTAGAGGGGTGGGATAGGGAGGGTGGAAGGGAGGGAGATGCAAGAGGGAAGAGATCCAGGCATATATGTATATGTATAGCTGATTCACTTTGGTATAAAGCAAAAACTAACATACCATTGTAAAACAATTATACTCCAATAAAGATGTTAAAATAAACTGTATTAATAAATATAAATAAAAGCTTTTATTTTATTCTTCTTATACCTTATCTGATGTTTTTCCTTTGTGTGGATCCAAGTTTCTTTTTTTTTAATTAATTAATTTGTTTATTTATTTTTGGCTGCGTTGGGTCTTCATTGCTGCGTGCGGACCTTCACTAGTTGTGCGAGTGGGGGCCGCTCTTCGTTGCAGTATGTGGGCTTCTCGTTGCAGTGGCTTCTCCGTTGCCGAGCATGGGCTGGAGGTGTTCGGGCTTCAGTAGTTGTGGCTCACGGGCTTAGTTGCTCTGTGGCATGTGGGATCTTCCTGGACCAGAGATCAAACCCATGTCCCCTGCATTGGCAGGCGGATTCTTAACCACTGCGCCACCAAGGAAGTCCCCTAGTTTCTTGATCTATATCATTTACCTTCTCTCTAAAGAACTTCTTTAACATTACTTACAAGACAGATCTATTAGCAACAAATTTCAATTTTTGTTTGAGGTGGTCTTTATTTCTGCTGTTTTATTTATGTATTTATTTATTTGGTTGTGCCAGGTGTTAGTTGCAGCATGCGGGCTCCTTGTTGCAGCGTGCAGACTCTTAATTGTGTCCTGCATGTGGAATCTAGTCATTATTGTTTAAAGTATTTCTTCTGTTCCTTTCTCTCTTCTTCTAGTATTCCCATTACACATAGATTACACCTTTTGTAATTGTCCCTTTTTTGGTTGTATATTCTTTTCTGTTTTTTCCAGTCGTTTTTTTTGTTTGCTTTCTAGTCTTGGAGGTTTCTATCTATTGAGATATCCTCAAGCTTAGAGATTCTTTCCTCAGATGTATCCAGTTCACTAACAGGCCCCATGATAGGCACTCTTCATTTCTGTTATGTATTTTTTATCTCTTTTTGGTTCTGGTCTCTTTTGATTTCTTTTTGGTTCTTTCTTAGAATTTCCATCTCTCTGCTTTCATTGCTCATCTGTTTTCCCAGGCTGTGTATTTTATTCATTGGAGTTCTTAGGATATTAATTGCAATTGTTTTAAATCACCAGTCTGATAATTCCATCATCCTGCTATATCTGACTCTTGTTTCTTTGCTTGCTGTGTCTCTTCAGCTTTGGTTTTTGCCTTTCAGTATGTCTTGTAATTTTTTCTTGATAGTCAGGCATGGTGTACTGGGTAAAAGGTACTGCTGTAGATAGGCCTTTAGAAATGTGGTTGTTAAAAGTGGGGGGAGAGGAAATGTTCTGTAGTCCATAACTAGGTCTCAGTTTTTTAGTAAGCCTGTGTCTCTGGGCTGTGAACTGTACTTTGCAATCCCCTCCCTCCCCAACCCTTGGTAGACAAGATAGCTGGAGTGGGCTGGAGTTGGGTATTTCCTTCCCTCCAGTCAGATATGCTCTGATAAAACTCCAGTAGGTTAGGCTCTGGTTAAATGATTTCTCCTGAGAATAGACCTTGCTAAGAACAGAATGTTCTGGGACTTTTGTGACGTCCAGCAGTGAAGACTCCATGCTTCCACTGCAGGGGGCACAGGTTCAATCCCTGGCGGGGGAACTAAGATCCCATATGCTTCGCGGTGTGCCCCCCACCCCCACCAAAACAAACAAACAAACAAAAGAACAGAATTCTCTGGCATATCCCAAAATGGTTCTTTTACCCCTCTGCTGACTGTCTTGTTGTGAAGAAGAGTTCAGGTAAGTTACCTGATTTTTGTTAAGTTTGTAATTAAATATTTAATAAAAATGTCTTTTTAAAAGTACGTTTTCATTTTCCTAAAAAGATAAACATAATTCTGCTCTTATGTATTTACCTAAATGATGAAAACTTACACTCACACGAAAACCACACATAAATGTTTAATAGAAGCTTTATTCATAATTGCCAAAACTTAGAAGCAGCTAGAAGATGTCCTTCAGTAGAGAAATGGATAAACAAACCAGTACATACATACAATGTAATATTAATTAGCGATAGGAGGGAGAAAAAAGAGCTCTCAAGCCATGAAAAGACATGGAGGAACTTTAAATGTGAATGGAAAAGGGAAAGAAACCAGTCTGAAAAGGCTATATATACTGTATGATTCCAACTATTATGTGACATTCTAGAAAAGGCAAAACTATGGAGACAGTAAAAGAATCAGTGATTCCCAGGGATTGGGGGAAGAGAGGGATGAATAGGTGGAGCACAGAGGATATTTAGGGTTGGGAAATTATTCAGCATGATATTATAATGATAGATTCATGGCATAATGCATTTATTAACATACATAGAAGTGTACAACACAGTGAGCCCTTAATGTAAACTGTGGACTCTAGTTAATAATATATCAATATTGTTTCATCGAGTGTAACAAATATTCCACACTGATGCAAGATGTTAATAATAGGAGGAACTGTATGCAGGGGAGAGAGTGAGTAAACCTTAAACATGCTCTGAAAAATAGTCCGTTACTTTTTTTTAACTACTTCATTCAGTTCAGATTTTACAAAGGATACCCAATTATGTGAAACAACTATTATTTTGAATAGAAACTTTAAGATTATTAATTATTTGTTTTACTTATGAAATCTAAATTGTTGAAGCATTTCAGGACTACTTACATTTTCTGTGAATCTGTAAGTAAGCACAGAGTTCATGTTGAAAATTACTTAATTCTTTCCTGCTTTCTTAAGAAATAGAGCGGTATAGAGTACTGATTTTGTGTATTTGTGTATGTGGGTGTTGTTAAATAATATAGAGCAAAGATTTTTCATATTACTATATTAGAAGTCTTTCCAAATACTGTAATAGCTAAAGTAATTTGGGATGTTGTCCTGATTCTTATAAATTCTTTATAATGTAAAATACTTTATTTCATTGATGCTGAGATATCCACCCTGGGACATTTTAGCCTCTGAAATCAGTATGTCTCTTATAATCAGTGGCATCTTAGATTCAGTGAAATGTGATATCTAATAAGTCTTCAGGAGAATAAATTTAATAATTGTTACAGAATCATTGTAATTACTAAAAATGATATGGGATCATCTGATTTACTTCATATCTATCTTTCAGATGCTCTTTGTGTGGGTATGTATGCAGCCATCCTCCTTCTTTGAAGTCTCATATGTGGAAGCATGCCAGTGACCAAAATTATAACTATGAACAAGTAAACAAGGCTATTAATGATGCAATTTCACAAAGTGGCAGGTATTTGATCTTACTGTTATATATAAATAGGTTATTGTTTATAATTATATATGCATTATATATAAAGTTAGGATTAAGTCTACTAGTCTGCATTATAACCAACTCAAGGTTTGATGTGTTTTCTTTTGTTTTTAAGAGTTCAGGGGAAATCCTCCGGAAAGACTGTGTTAAACAGCAGTGAAGAAGGAGCCGATTCTCTCACTGGAAGTTCAGAAAATTTGGTGTCATCCTCAGAGCTGATTTCCCAGGCTCCCAGTGAAGTCGTAGGTACCAACGAGAATGAGAAACTAAACCCTACAAGTAATACCTCATATAGTTTAGAAAAAAACTCCAGTCTGGCCCCTCCTGGCGTGGAGTATTGCGTTTTACTCTTCTGTTGTTGTATTTGTGGTTTTGAGTCTACCAGCAAAGAAAATCTTTTGGATCATATGAAGGAGCATGAGGGTGAAATTGTAAACATCATCCTAAATAAGGACCACAACACAACTCTAAACACAAATTAGGTGGAATAGTTATCTGAAGAGGAAAACAGCAGAAGAGGAAAACAGCAGAAGAGGAATCCTTTAAACCACAGTTTGCCCTTTGTGCTGTCCAGTAACTTACTAGGCACAGAAGAAATAGTTGGTGTGATTTTTGAAGAAATGACAGGTGTGACTTTGGAACGAAATTTGTAATGTAATAAAAGGAATTCCAAATGGATAAGGGGTGATAATATTTAAGCATTTTGAGTGAGGAGAAGTGGGTTGAGGCAGCAAAGATGTACTCTTATAATAACCCTCTGTTACCTGTTAGTTTAAGTGTATTTATTATTAAAAGCTTGTTATAGTGTAGAAATGCAAGCAAAAGAGTTAAGAAAGGGCTTTCCAGGAACTATTCTAAAACTTACTGTTATGAAAGTGTCACAATCTTAAGCAGAGCTTAATTTTCTTCATTCTCAATTTTGACATGAATGACAACCCTTTTGTGAGAAATGGGAGGCACGTGTCTGAGGGCTTTTTGGTATCAACAAAGGAAGGAAAAGATCATTACAGGGCTTTGAGATGATCAACCTAAATCTTTAGCCAGATTGATAGGAACAAATCATATACTCAATCTGAGATATATTACTTTACTCTTTAGAAAGAAAAAAGAAGAGAGACCTCTAAATCCAAATCTAGATTGTAAACAGGCGTTTACAAAGGAAATTATTGTCTTAAATTTACAGTGACTGTCTTGTGGGCAAAGGAGGAAAGAGGTGAATTCCCACCAGCCTCAAACCAAATCTCAAGGTTCATAAAAATGGTGACTGGTTGAGCACAGTGCACTTCTCAGAGGTTCTTTTCAGAGTGTTGATGGAACACTGCAGCTTCTCAATAGTTACATAGGCCTTCTTATCCACTCTTCTAAACTAGACCAAGCTTGTTGTCTAAAAACAACAAAGTAGGAAAAATTGCATTTGCTTATCAGACCTTGGGAAGTAGGTTGAACTGTTAAATAAAAATCATTTGTGGGAAGAGGAATGAAATTCAAAAGCCCCTTAAAATGAGTACTACTATTGAGATTTTACTTCCTGGAGCTTTCTATTTAGTTATACTTAGCATAAGAGATACAACCAAATGTGGCTAAAATGTAGTAAAAATTCAGGTTGTTTATAAAACGTTTAATAACAAACAAAAACTATTTGGGTTTCTCCTATCCAGGAAATTGTATTTTATTGGTGTGCAATAGGACACATGGGAAGCCAACTAAAACTTGCCATCAAATAGATGTAATCTTCTCATTAATTACACATTTGTATTACAGTGTATTTCAAAGAGTGAAGAGAGCAGGGTTTTTGGGGTTTGCTTTTGTAGTTCTGATCATTTACGTATGCATTGTTCTGTTAATGTCAGTTCTGCCTACAAGTCAAAAGGCGGCCGGTGCACCGCGTGGTGCACCGTCTTCACGGTGCTCTTTATGAACTTGACTCTAACATCTTCTAGAGCTGAGGCTGTGCCTCTCATAAAGCTTAGAAAACATCGAAAACAGAATTTCTTGAATAGGATACTCTGTAGACACATTTTAGGAAAAGAATTCTCTTCCCAAAGTCCAGGTATGAATCGAATGAATTAACGTTTTTCAGATAGCATTAGGAACTATTTAAGGGGGGCCAGGTAACCTGAAATACTGTCTGATTTGCGTGTTTTTGTTTTGTTTTGTTTTGTTGATTTGCTTTTTAAAATCTAATTTGATGATGATATTTGAACAAACAGAGTTGATTGTAACTTTGCAACTCTTTAATTTACGTAGCTTTAGTTTATTTGTGAAAGTTAATCCATTTCTGGTATCTGGTTTTTAAAAGAGAAAATGAATTCATATATACTAAACTATATTCCGCAAATCCACATGCAGTGGGTTTTCTCATTTTCTCCTGTTTTCAGAATTAAAAGTTATATTTCATTTCAAATTCAAAAATAAACTTTTAAATGGTTCCATTATTAACTATATTGTTCCCACTTAGTTTTTTCATTACTGGTAGCTCTGACTCAATGTTTCTTTATAAAAATCTATTATTCTGAAAATTAACAACCTTAGAAGAGTTTTTGTTTTATAAATTTTCCTTGGCTTTAATTTTATATAATCATTTGGAAAATACTAGTAACCAAAAAACATTCCCAAAATTTCAACAGTGTATTTTTAAATTAACTTTCTTCATTTCCTTAAACTACTTCCATTGACTGTTAAATTTGCCATTTGGAATCATGAATTTAAAATTTCCCTAGCTCACGGGAAAAAATTAACCCAGAAGTTCAAAAGTCTTTAAATATTCATCTGCTCCCAGCCTAAAATATCTTCAAAAGCTTTCTCTTGGCCTATAGGAGGAACCATATACCAAGGATGTTGTGTACCTTCCCATTATGGTTTTGAGGCAAGCCTTAAGTTAACCCTCCCCACTAAGAACAATTGAATACGATGAAGACTAAATATGCCATTTTAATTATAGAATAGATATTAAAATAATCAGCAAGAATTCCTTTATAGGAATAACATTTACTGGTACTAGATCTTTTGCCATGTAATGCTCAGTATTTGTTTTCCCCTCTGAACACTTACAATTCTAAGATTTGACAGTGAAAATAGTTTTTAAAACACTTACTGGATAAGGCAAAGGTGGGGAGGGGGAAGATGATGCATTCTGATCATTATAAATAATACTTTTTCAGGGCTCTATCATTTTCTCTCTTTCTCTAATAATCCAGAATATGGTTGGTATCCCCAGTGTTCTAACAGTACTATGCCTATATTCCACTTGACCTGTAGACTTCAAGTTCTGTGTCCAGCCAGTGCAGTGTAGTGACACTGACTGAAGCCTTTATTCTAGATCTTTCATCTATTTGAGGTAGCTATCAGTGGCTTTGTTATTATTTTCTTTGTCTTTTCTCACAAAGCAAATGGTGGGCACCTATGTTTACATTGTATCTTCCTGCAGTGTACTTGGCTTGACAAAGACAAGCAGGCTTCTCTTTTGAGACTTATTGTATTTTTAGTTTTCATAGACACTTATTTAATCTTTTTTTATTGTACAGCAAGGTGCTCTAAGTAATATTCTATAAAATATATTTAATAGAGATTTGAGTTTGATATTCATGGACATGAATACATGTATTTTTTTAAGAAATAAGTATTGTGTAACACTATGGCATTGCTTCTATAGCCAAAGTCTAAAAATTTCTGGAACACTGACATGTAAAGACTACAGTTAATTCTGACACTGTATCTTATTAAAATAGGATGATTTGCATTTTGTAAAATTATCCTGCACATCAAGCTGCATGCCTTAATGCCTAAAACTCTAGGATTATTTTCATGGTAGAACAGTTTATCTGTTCAACAAACAGTGAAGCAAGGTCTTAGCGCTACTTTAACTACCTTTGGAAATACTGTACAATGTTAGAATAATTTATTTTGCTTTACAGAAGTTTGTCATGTATTGACTTTAATATTGTATTTTGGTAATAAATTTTTTGTTAAAAACACTTGCCTCTAAGTTTTATTAACAAAAAGTTATATCCATTCTTATTTTGGAAGTGTTGATTTAATCACTTAGAAATTTGGATTTAAATAATGAAGAACTTCCCCAGGCTTAAACTAAGGCTTATGATTACCCTTTGGTAACATGTTAAACTATTGATGACTAGCATTAAACTCTGTTACACAAAGGTAATTGAAAAAGCATTTAGATTGTTTTAATCTTTTAAAAAATTCAATCTAGGAACTCTCCTGGTGGCGCAGTGGTTACGAATCCACCTGCCAATGCAGGGGACATGGGTTCAACCCCTGGTCCGGGAAGATCCCACGTGCCTCAGAGCAACTAAGCCCACGTGCCACAACTACTGAACCTGCACTCTAGAGCCAACGAGCCACAACTACTGAGCCCGCGCCTAGAGCCCGTGCTCCACAGCAAGAGAAGCCACTGCTATGAGAAGCCCACAAACCACAACGAAGAGTAGCCCCCGCTCACTGCAACTGGAGAAAGCCCACGCACAGCAATGAAGACCCAACACAGTCAAAAATAAATAAATAAAAAAATTTTTTTTAAAAATTCAATCTAATTTTGTAGTTTTTCTCCTTGCTACACAGTTCTTCACTTTATCTTCCAAGTCACATCCTTATACGCTTTAAATTCTGATGTATTCAAACTGCTAAAGTAGCTCTCTTAACGGCAGTTAGCATTTTGCACTTGCATTGATCCGTTGCATTGGCAAGTGAAGCTAACATCATCTGACTGTATCATTGGTCTAGTTACACATTTGTGCCCTAGAATCCTGGGCTACCTCGGCTGCGAGTGTCTGAGGCCAAATATTTCTCCCCAAAAGCTTTAATCCCTTGTCCTGTCTCCCCAGGGGCAACATAATTATGTCCTATCTTTTAAGAGCCAAATCCCAAAACCGTCACTAACCTCTGGACAGTTGTAGAAATCTCAGCATGAAAGATCCAGAACATGTGCAGTTTGGTAGCCACCAGCCACATGCGGCTGTTGAGCACTTGCAATATGACTAGGATGCTAAGTGTATAATATACAACAGTTCTGAAGACATCATTTTTTAAAAAAGTATCGCATTAATGTATTTTATATTGGTTGTTGAAATGATATTTGGGATATTTTGGGTTAAATAATATTAAAATTAATTTCACCTGGTTTTCTGTGTAGCTACTATAAAATTTTAAATTGCATATGTGGCTCACATCGTATTTCTGTTGGACAGTGGTGGTATAGAAGAAGGATTAGTAAACTGACAGCCCTTGTTTCAAATCTGGCCTGCCATCCATTTTTGTAAATAGTTTTATTGGAACACAGCCACACCCAGTCATTTACATACTGTATATGGCTATTTTTGAGGTACAACAGCAGCACTGAGAAGTTGTTACAAAGACTGTATGCACCACAAAGCCCAAACTATTTACTATCTGCTTAATAGTAAATCGTTTGATAGAGTTTGCTGACCTGTGACCTAGAACAATGGTATGATCTGTGCTTTAAAGCTCCCAGGAAAAAAAAGCTTCTTATAAAGAAAGCCTTATATAGCATTATTTTATAAATATATTATTTCGTCTCCTGTTCTTCTACAGCCCTACCCATAATTTATGACTTAACCTATTTCAACATCTCCACTACTTAAAGCCAAACACAATTTGTTTAAAATAACAACATAATTAAATAATAAATAATGCCGCTTTTAAAAAGTATTGTTTTCCTCCTGACAACCTTATGGTGCTGATGGTACCCTCTCTGCTTCACCCTTTCTGTGATGTGGTCATGCCACCGGCATATCTAACTGCGGTTGGGAGGTAACCGTGGCAGCTAATCCACTCAACTGCGGTGACCATTGACTTGCATAATCCAGGATATAAAGAAAAGTCTTAGACACACCTCTTTATAATGAATAACTTGTCTGAGTCTAAAATCAGATTCTGGGGTTGGGTGGCGGTTGTAGTTGGCTTTGATGTAGAACTGTTGACTAAATTGGCAGATTAAGAAAAAGTCACAGTATTCGCCTACATAGATTCTTCCGAATCAAGCAGCAAAGATGTAAAATGAACATTTTTGGCCCTATAAATTCTCAGAGTGAGTTTCTGTTTTTAATTGATGCCATACAATAGATAGTATGTTTTGGTTTATATCTTAGAATTCAAATGACTGTAAGGTGCTTAAACCATTTCCAGAGTCCTAGATGTGCAGCAAAATCTGGTTTGTGTGTTGTGTTGGGGGACTGTAGACCTCATTTTTCTGGTGGTACATTAATATACTGCATCCAGTTTTCTCATTTAGACCATAAAGTGTTTGTAAGATTATGACATACTTGGTTTTTATCGATTTTTTTTTCCCAATATGAGTAATTCCTGTTTAAATTGTTTGCCTTGCGAAAGTTGATTCTAGTAGATCTTCCTTTGAATTAAAAGTTTAATTTTAGGCATCTAATATAAATTCTTACCATTATAGAACAAAATCATAAGATGTTGGTGTTGTTTTGTTTCCTAACTCAACCACGTTTACACCAGTTGTGTCACTTAATCCAGAGAGTAAAGGCACCATTCAGGAACAGTTTGCAAAACTGAATGTAAGACAGGTACTTCCATGATAATGCTGACGTAGATGGGGCCTTGGCTTGAAAAGGACATGATGTGTTAGGTGGACGGAGTTATATTTACACAAATCAGAAAATAATGAATCCTTGACCATGAGCTGATAAAATAGACCTATTTTATCTTTCTAATTTCTCAGCTTTATCCTCTGTTAAAAGGAAAAATTAAGAATAATTGTCCATGTCATTGCCACTGGTATCAGTAATTGTAAAATGTTGAGTTATTAATAAAGTATGTCATCTTAAATATGTACACAATAGAAAATTATGACCTGAAGAGACCCTCAACAAAATAAAACAAGTTATTCATTTTTCAGGTCTTTTATTAGTACCTGATGTTATTTAAAGGCTTAGTGCACATCTCCAGATTTCTGGGTTTTTTCTACTTGTCATTTTATTAATTTTAGTATCCATACTTCAGCAATAATGTGGCTGCATTTTACTGAAACAGACACATCAATCTACATCTTGCTCTTCTTTGTTTATATCTGCAATCCCGTTTAAACTTAGTATTTCCAACCACAAAAGGTGTTAGAAAATTCTGTTTCAGGCTAGTGAGAAAAAGTACAGCAGGATACAGTTCAGATCATAAGCTGTATTTATTTCTGATCTCTACAGCTCACATTCTACAAAAAATAGTTATGCTGGAATAATTAAATAATTGTAGGAAACCAGCGGTTTCCAAGTTATCTTCATTTTCCAAGCCCTTCTCCATATGAAGCATGAGAATACAACTGGTGAGGTCGTGCCTTTCCATAATGCTAAGATTGGAATCCATGCAGGGTATCACCCTGTAGGTTAAAAAACTAAAAATGAGGCCCTTCAGAATCTGTGCCCAGCTGGAGCACCCCTGTGCTCCGTGTGCAAATGCTGATAAAGAGGCTCCAGTGTACTATGTGACACTTTTTAAAACTCACTTTGTAATCACAGGAAAAAAGTGTGGATCTTCCTAACGGGAAAGCGGTCACTGTGTCCCATCTGAAGCAAGGGGAGGACATGGGTGGTGGACGGCCTGCCAGCTGCACACTGAGTGGGTATTTTGCTACCTCAGCTGGTTTGAAATATAGTTTGGCTTTACCTTTTTGAACCTCTTGTATGTTCAGTTATGTCTTCTATTTTCTGAAATGTGAAATTGATTTTATAATACCAACCTCAGAGAGTTATGTGGACTAAATGAGAAGATCGTCTGTAAGATACCTAGTTGAGTTCTGACAGTTCTGGATGGTGTTGGTTCGAAGCCATGTGACCTTGAGTAAGGCATTCAACCTTTTTTTGAGCCTCAGTTTCTGCATCAGTAAAACAGATGGTAATACTTAAACCTTGTAGGGTTGTTGTGAAGATCAGCAACCATGTGTATAAAAGGCCTGGCCATCTGTGAGCTCAAACAGTGGTTCCTATCATGGTTTGAGCACTCACTGTGTGTGCTGGGGGCAGGGACGCATTAAACGCCCTTATAAATCATGGTATCAAAGCTACGTGTTACAGCCTTGGAAAGGACTCTAAGAGCCATACTGCTTTGTGTTTTGAGGAAGGATACTCGCAACAAAATATCGTATCTCTTAAAATATACCCAAAGAAGACAAACCTGGTACCTAGAATATTGTATACAATTCATGTCACATCTAAAAAGACAACAGCCTGGGAGAAAGTGTCAGAACATTACCCTGTTACCATCACATTAAGTTCATATAATCATTCTCTCACACCTATAAACCGCCATTAAGGACTATGTGAAAATGGCCCTTTCCCTAAATCAGCTGATGAGCGGGCAGCATTGGCAAAACTTAGGCCCAAGGAGAGAGAATGGTATTTCAAATTGTATACGCTCAGTATAATCAGCCGCTAACTATACAGGATTGAGTGCCATGCACTGGACCATTAGGGAAAGGTAACAGTTCTTGGAAACGGTGAGAAATGGCCTGGCTCTGACCATGCAAAGCTCTCACACGGAACTCAGTCTTCTAACCATCGCACAAGGACTGTTTCACCTGCAGGACTCGGGTGCAGAGCAATCCTAATTCTGAAGCATACCTGCAGTCCAGCCCTAAAGCCAGCCTCTTCATATGGGGTGCTGTCCTGTGGGCCTGGGATGTAGCTCTGCTAGTTTCACCGAGGAGACTTATGACCAGGTCGGAAAACGGCAGAACGGGCAAAGATAAAATCCAAACCAGCATTTGCGTTTAACCACTATCCACTGATGTAACTTAACATTATTTCCAGTCTCCCCCCACGCCTCCAACACACACACATACACTTACGCATAGTGAAAATACAAGAGAAAAGTTAAACTCTAGAATTTGGCCGGTGTTCCAACCACCAAAACTTAATCTGTATCAGCGTTTCAACCTTTTTTTCATTATCACGTCCCTAAGGAACTTTTTTTTAGACTTTTCCTGATCACCCCCCTCCATGAAATTTGAATACCTAAGATATACTGTATATCTGCACTTTATACATTAAAAGAATAAGGTTTTTTCCAACCCCCAAGAGCCAATTTTCTCCCTGTTGGGGGCGGAGGGGGTAATATCACCACGGAGAACGTATGCTCATATAAATGAACTGGTTGGTGACAGTTGTGAGAGGAAACAAACTTTGTTTCCTGGTATCTTGACTGAAAAAAATGTAAAGCCATCAAGAGACTGTGATTAAAAACCTCTCAGAGGTAGCTGTATTCGTTCCTCCATCATGTGGGGAGCACAAAAGGACAGAGCCTACCTACTCCAATCTCCACACAACTATTGGGGTCGTTTGAGTCCTAGCAGCTTTCAGGCCTGGTGAGATGCAATGAAGCCTGTGAATTCCTAAGCGTAAGTCCTTCAGGCTAGTTTATTAACATCCATGGGTGGACTCAGGAAGATCTGGGGACAGCACGTGGTTAAGTGTTAGTGAAAATCCAACCCAGTGCTAGATTAGCCATAATTTAAGGCATGATAAAATATCTGAATTTGAGGGTATTAGAAACACATACATTTCTGGCTGAAAGTCCTACTTCGTCCTACCAAAAAAAAAAAATCCCAAGCCAGACTGTACACCTTGGCATCTGTTAGTAGGAAATGTCTATTTCTAGGGTTTTTAGACACCTGTTGTATATACCTGTTTTGCAGGGAATGACATTAGAGCAGTCCAAGGGAACAAATTGGAAAGACCAGCCAAGGCTGGTTTGTGGACTAGAAGAGCCAACATCTAAGAATCATCACACTTCGCCAAAAGCTTATTATGTGATAAAGCACCATCATCTGCTTTAACTGGATAACCTGACTATTCGTGTCCTTATTCAAAAACATACAATAGTTATTCTAACCATGGAAATGGAAAAGAAAGGCGTAGGTGGAAACAGCAGACAAGTAGAGGGAAGAAGAGTACCAGGTGTTGAAGAAAATGAACCAACCTTGACAATGTTTAAATATTTTGTTAACTTTATTTAATAGAGTCCTTGGATAATTATACACCTATGCTAATCTGCCTATAAATTTCATTCTTCTAAACCATTACAAATCTAGTTAATACGAAGTTGATCAAAGGAAGAGAGAAAAAGTAACTAACAATATTACATAATACCTTTTCTTAAGAATCTTCCCAGGGAAGGAGGCAAGTATTTTAAAGGCGGGGTGGGGGAGGGGGTATGGGGAAGGACTCAGGTGTAATGCTGATTCCTGTGCAACTCTGGAATGATCTGTGAGCACTGAGAAAGCTGATCTCCAGGACTCAGCATGGGTTGCCTAAGACCAAGAGTGTCAAACTAGGCTCGGAAGAATGCCGTAGACACGGCTGATCTCTGAGGTCTCTGACATGGGTCATACGCAAGGAGTGTATAAAACAACCCATGGGATGTAGGAAGAACATATTAGGATTTCCATATATTGCAATACATAATGTGTATATATATGTATGTATACACACACATATACGTGCACACGTTCACACACAGAGAGGACAAACATTTTTGATTGATGAAGTTTTGAGATCAAAAAGTTTGGAGACTACTGCTCTGACTTTTATTAAGACACTTGAAAAACCAACCCTGTGGACGAGGTGGCAAAATAAGATTGCATGAAACTACTGTTGCAAAAATATGTGTAAGTGGGCCAAACTGTCTTCAACTGAATATGTGTTTCTGTAAAAGAATACTCAGTATTGTAAAGATCTCATTTCTCTCAAAGACTTCTTTACCTTTTATACAATTCCAGTAAAATAATCTCCATGGATTCTTTTTTGGAAACTGGTAAAAGATTATAAAGTTTATATGAGCAAGAAAATATGCAAAACTTGCCAGAACATGTGTTTAAAAGAAATACAGTATGTAGAACTGTTGCAAACTAGTTCTTTTTAAAAATCATTTAAACACAATAAATGAGTTTACAAATAGGCCATATACGTACTAGAATTAGTATGTGATGCAGATAATTCAAATCAGTAAGGTAAGAATGATGGTGAAACAACTGATTCTCCAATTAGAAAAAAAATTGTCAGATCTCTCTCTTCATATTAAAAAGGTGCAATATTTTTTAAAACTAGGAAAAAGTATTTTTAAAATTTTACAATCTTGGGATGGTAAAGGTTTTCCTAAGTATGTTGGAAAAACCCAGAAGCTTTTATAAAGGGAAGATGATAGACTTGATAACAGAAAATGGAAAACCAATGCAAAGCGAAACACACTATATGAAGTACACAACACTGAGAAATACCTGCAAGGTATACAACAGAAAGTTAATATCCAGGGACTTCCCTGGTGGTCCAATGGTTAAGACTACGCACTTCCATTGCACGGAGCACAGGTTCGATCACTGGTCAGGGAACTAAGATCCCACATGCCACGCGGTGCGGCCAAAAAAAAATGTTAAAATCCATAATCTATAACTAATCCCTTTATATAAAGATTAAATCGATGATTGGCCAAAGAACATGAAAACATAAATCACAGAAAAAGAAATACAAACAGCCAATAATGTCCTGATATTACCTCCACCTAATACATTTAAAATGATATATCATTTGTCGCCTAAGATTGGCAAAGATTAAAAATATCCATTGTTGACAAGGACACTGAAATAAGCCCCGTAATGCACATTGGTGGAAGTGTAAATTAATACAATTTTTAACCTTTTGTAATGTAGTTTGCCAATGTTTATCCTAATTTAAATTCTAGCAATTCTATTTCTAGAAATATATCCTAAAGAATTACATAAATATAAGGATATTCTCTATGCACTGCATGTAACAGGGTAAAGCTGGAAACAATCTAAATGTCCAATTAGAGGGCAGTATTAAATAAATGATGATACATCCATACAGAGGATGACTACTATATTGAATACCCATCATTGTATAACAAAATTACCCCTAAACTTAGTGGCTTTAAAACAAATATAAACATTTATTATTCTTACCGTATCTGTGCATGAGATATTTGGGAGTGGCATGGATGACATGGAGCTGGCAGATCTTCCTCCTAGGTGGCTCACTCACATGGCAGGCTGGTTGTTGGCCAGAGGCCAGGTGCCGCCCATGTGGCCTTCTCTACACGATGTCTGAGTGTCCTCACAACATGGTGGCTGGCATCCCCCATAAGTGCGCAATCCAAGAGAGGATAAGGCTAAAACTAGGATGTCTTTATGACCTGGCCTCAGAAGTCCCACACTGTCACTTCCACCGTATTCTATGCATCACACAGAAAAGCTATGATTCAGTGAGAGGGGAGTATATAAATATCAAGCAGCAAGGATCATTTAAGCTGAAATTTAAAGGCTGAATAGTAGTTAAGTCAGGCACTTATAAAAACTTGGAAATTTATGAATAGGAAGTAGGGATGAGGCTGGAGAGGTAAATGGAGCCTGACTCACAGCAGTACTTTCAAGCTTGTTAAGGAGCTTTTTATATAAAGCCAGTAAGCCACCGAAAGACTTATATCTTAGTAAGATCAGTATGTTTTTTATATGGAGGGTGGACTGAGTGGACAAGGCCAAAGGGCAGGAATGGTGGTAAGGCAATCGGTTAGCAGACTGTTGAAATGATGCAGACAAAAAACTGTGCCTTGGATTACAGTAGTGGCAATGGAGATGGGGAAAAGTTGGGCAAGTCCTGAGATATTTAGGAATAAACCCAATGGGACTCAGTGTTTGACTGGATATATGGGCTACACAACAGGGAGGAATCAAGTTTGGCTCCTAAGTTATTGACAGCAATTAGGAAAAGGGGGCACATGGGATGAAAAGTAGGTTTGGGGATTAGAAAAAGTTTAATTTTTAACGAGTTGAGTTTGAGTGCTCTGCACACATGGAAATTTCCAATAGGCACTACATGTATGGGACCTGGCTGTCAGGAGCTATGCCTGGACATAAACACTTACAAGTGATCAGAATATCACTGGAAATTGGAGCCATGAGCCAGAGAGGAAGAGTTTACATGAGACTGAAAAGGAATGCCAGAAAGGTAGAGAGGAGGAATACTGGGAGAGTCTATTGCCACAGAAGGGAAGAGTGATCCAGAGTGTTCATACTACTAAGCCAAACTACTGAAAACTGAACAAACATCGTACATCAGACAGGAAAAAGCCAATGGAGAAGGAGAGCTCTCTCCCTTGGTCCAACGCAAGATGCTTTTATGGGAAGGATGTGACTTCCCATAAGAAGACATTAATGACTTCGCGTGCAGTGCTTCTCAAAGTGTGACGTACATACAAATAACCTGGAGATTACATTAAAATGCAGATTCTGATTCAGTAGGCCTTGGGGAGAGCCGGAGAGCCGACATTTCTAAGGTCCTAGGTGATGCCAACACAGATGGTCCACAGACAATATTTTGAGTAGCAAGGTCCTGCTATGGCTCTCAAACTTTGCTGAACACAGACCCACATGGAGAACTTCTTAAAACCAATTATTTGTCCCTGACCCCTACAGATTATGATTCGGTAGGTATGTCTAGAACCCGATAATTTCCAACAAGCTCCCTTATGATGTTGATAGTGATGCCACAGGTTTCCAGGCCATACTTTTGAGCTGAACTGTTCCAGCACAACTTAACTACTGCTGGCCCCAACAGAGGAAAAGCCAGATCCCACTGGGTTTCAAAACACAATGCAAACAAGTATTCCTGTAGACCTCTGCAGTCACAGCCCATGACCAGAGGTCAATAGGGGCAAAAGTCTACCGCTCATTACCCATCACCCCCATGGTTGCTGTATCAGAATGAATTCATTCTTAATTAACTTATTTATTACCAAGACTTACCCTCAGCAGTGGATGTCTATTGCTCTCAAAGCGTTATTTTGCTTAGTAAAGCCATTTCATATGAAAACAAGCAGCTGCTAACAAGTACTATTTCCTTTACTCAAGGGACGCATGTTTCACAACAGACATTTTTTTCCCCAGTGCGCAAGACAGTTTAAGAAAAAACCCTACATAATAAGGTGGGGAGGAGAGGGGGAATTCTACTTAAGGAGGAATCAATTCACATATGTATTTATTAAACACACAAATGTATCTTATGTAAAGCATCTTAAGGCGAAAGAGAAAGATTATAAATATACAGTCCCTGTTCTCAAGTCCATAACATGAAAAAAAGACACCAACAATCATGTTAAAACATGACAAATGCCACCTGAAAAAACAGCTGACATTTATTTTTATTAAAACCACCAGCAGATACCTCAACCCATTGACACAGAATGTGTGTCTGTTATTAACAGCAACAGACACACAAAGGAGGAGGAAAATATCAAACAGTGGAAACAAGGAAAGGCACCTGGCTGAAGTAATTCCTGGAATTAGACAGACGAGCAGTCCTCTTCACAGGTGGAAGACCCAGAGGACCATTCCTTAATAAAAATCAATTAACATGTGCTCGGAGAATCTGCTAACAAAAGGCTTTACCTACTGTTCATCAAAGTGTGATTAAGAAAGATATCCACGTATACAACACAGCAACTGCCCTCCGAAAAGGCTTACACTCTAGTTTGGAGACAGAGTAACACAGGAGCCTAAGAAGACAGAGGAACGTATTCTACACAAAATTTGGAAGAAGACAGCGCGCCCTGCCCCCCTCGCCAAAAAGAGGCGCGTCTTTGGAGATGCGAAAGTACCTCACTGGCAGTCGGTAAAAGACTTCCAAACACAGATCACCGGCAGTTGGGGCCTGGGGGTGTTGCCAAGACCCGAGAAGGGGGCGCGCCAGGCCTTGGCAACGCGGTTAGCTGGGAGATGTCCGAGTGGTCGGACTGCTTCCGTCCACCGGGCCCTTACTGACCCCTCCACATCCACCAGCACAGGAGACAGGAGGGCACCGGCGCAAGAAAGAGTTTTTCGCGGCCCCCAGCCCGTCTCACCCTCCCCACCCGGGGTTCGACTTGAGGCCACCCTTATTCGCATCCCGGCCCTCTTCCCCCGAGCAGCGCCGCTCGCTCTGGCCTGGGGGTGGCGGGAGTCTGCGTAGGCGAAGGTGGCCTCGGGCTCCTCGGTCGGTGACGGGGGTCCAATGTTCTTCGAGGGGTGCCGGGAGCCGCGGGACATAGCGGAACGGAGCGGAACTCAGCCAACACTACAGCCCGGCGGCCGGAAGTGCGCCGCTTCCTTCCGGCCGGCGCCGCACGAGACGGGGCGGGGCGCCCCGAGAGGGGGAGGTGGCCCGTGCTGACGGACGGCTCCCGGGACCTATAGGCGCGGCCTCAGTGGCCCAGCCTCCCCGGCGCGCCCCCTCCCCGGGGCGGTGACTCCCCCCAGCCCCCCATTTCCAAGGTGCAGCACAAAGCTCCGCGGCTGCTGGGTTTTAGCTTTCCGCGCGGCGCGTTGCTGGCCGTAGTGCGGCCCCGCCCCCACGGCCCTCTGCGACCCCGGCCGGCCGGGCGGCTGCCCCCGTTCCCGGTCCGGAGCCGCGCGCGAGGACGGCTGAGGCCGCAGGTCTGTGGCTGCGTTTCGGGCCGCGGGCAGCGCGAGGGGACGCACGGGCGCGAGGCTCCGTCGGCGGCCCCGGACTGTCCGGCGGGCGGGTGGCGCTGCGCCCTTGCGTGGCGGCGTTCGGCTGAATGTGCCGCGAAGACCGAAAGCCCGCGGGCCGCCCCGCTGCGTCGCTCAGGGTGGGGGCGCGAATCCGGCCCTCGCGGCGTCTGCGGAGACCCGGTGTGGGACTGGGCTCCCCCTTGTCCTCCCGACGTGCGGGACTGGGGGCGGCAGCTTGGGAGAGAGCAAGTTTGCCGAGGGCGGGGCGCCTTCTCGGGCGACTTCTTGCTTTGGCCACGCGGGCGGAGGGAGGGGCTGGGTGGTCTCCGGCCTCGGCGGCCACGCCACTTCCTAGGTGAGCCGGAGCGAGTTACTGAATTTATTCGGCCCCTCAGCGTCTGGCGGGGACTCCGGTGGTGTAGCTTGGGTTGCGGAGGTGAGCTGAATAATGTGCCCTGCAGCGCCCCGGGATGCCCAGTACGTGCTGGTTCTTCTAAGAAATGGAGAAAAAAACCACCCGCTCTCATTTCCCTTTTCAAACATTTAAGATGGCATTCCTTGTAATTTGATGGGCAAACTTTTGTTTCTTGGGTTCATGCAGTTATCACACGTAGTTGGCACTTAAACATTTGTTGCCCTTCTGTCCTAATGTGTTACGTTGTATCAGTTGTGGGCTTTTTACAACTCCGCTTGGGGCCCTTAGAAAGGTCATGATTCTAGGATGAGGTAATTTGGGGGTAAGCTCATCTGTAGAGGTACGACTTTGCCCACACTCCTTTTCTCCCTCGTTGCTCCAGAGTCTCCATTTTCGGTGCTTGCACCTTTTTCCTCTCAGATTTTTTTTTTTGTATGAATGAATGAATGGTATAACGTTGATTGGTGTGTTCTTTTCAGTAGAGCAACTTGTTTACCTTTAGGAATTAATAAACTGCCCCGACAGTCGTGTCCGGCAACCGGTCATAGTTAATAAATGGTTAAACGCTGTTCATTCGTCGGAGGAGTGACGCCAGCTGTTCCGGGGGACTGTAGCCAGCTTACTCACTGCCACCACTCCCCTGCCTCCCACTTACTGCTTCCAAACCAGGCCCCTGCTCCCTGCCGTCACTCCCACTGTTGCTGCCTGGTGTAGCAGCTGCCCTGATTGGCACACCCCCGCTGCCATCACCACTGAGGCATATTCCTAAAGCTTCCAGTGTGAATTGTTTGAAGGAGCACCAGTATCAAAATCCAGATACCGGAGACAAAACAGTGTTTCAGTTCTTCAAAATCAGACCATCAACAATCAACAAATTTACTACTTAATACCTTTTCCATGGTTGGTACTATAGAAAATAATATAAAACTACCTAATTATGTGACAAAATGCGTGGTAACTGCTATGACTCGGGAAGGGGAGAGATCAGTAGGGGTTGGTGCATCCCAAGAAAGAAGGTTTCCTGGAAGAAGGGCAGGGGATTGTCTGTGATGCTCACCTGGGCTCCTAACTCTTGGCAGTGCCTGCCACAGGACAGGCGCTTCATAAATGTGGTTGTGTTAAAGAAATATTTGTGTTGTGTCTTGAGAGTAGCTTTGAAAGCCGGTTAAGGTTTGGATGGGAAAATGGGAGGACGTCCTAAGCAAGGGAAAATGGCTCAGGTAAAGTCTCCAAAACACAGATGAGCACAGGCTGTATTTGGCAGAGAGGGTACGGACATATGGATGGTGGCTTAATTCTGTGTTGTTTGTAGGAGTGGTTGGAAGAACAATGCATGTGAGTCTTTGACACCATGATATCCATCAGGCAAAGAAAAGGAATACAAACCACAGAAGTTTCAGAGGATTACGTGGCACAAGAAGAAAATGTGAAGTTGGAAAATAAATTGTCATCTAGTAGGTGATTTAAATTAAAGCAGCATTTGGGATTGCTTTTTTGTCTGCATATTGAAATAATCACTCTCCAATAGGATAAAAATTTGGTGAGACCTAATAGGTGAAGAAACTTATTCTATTACCTTGATATTTTAGTTTTACAGATGATTTGATCGCAATGTGATAATATTTGTTTTACAGTTATGATTAGATAAAAGACCTCTGATTAGAGCCCTTTGCTTCTCAGCTGCCTGTTCAGTATAGTTATGCCAATCTGATCCTTTGACTTTGAGAGTAATACTTTTTCCCACTGTTCAGATTTTAGTCTACTTCTAATTTTTCTGGTTTGTGTATGCTGTTCACAACTAGACAGCCTTACCTTGGGTGAGTTTCTCATTTCATTAAAGTATTGAAAGATGAATCAAACTTCCTTTTATTCTTTATTTTCAGTTAAATTCCTGAAATTTTCTAATTTGCTTTTTTTTTTTGGTGGGAAAAGTGGTCAGAATTTGGTAAATTGTTTAAATAATGTTGAAGACTCTTGCTAAGCCATACATCAAATGGCATTAATTACCAAATTCCTGCTACCCGAGTTGCTTTCTTAGGCTAAGCATGGTCAGGATTTTTTAAAGTAAGCATGAAAAATTCCATGTCTATCAGCCATTTTGGGTATCTGACAGAGTTTACATCAGCTGCAGCTAGAGCTAGTAAAGTAATTTGGGGTAACAGTTTTATTTTTTATTTATTTATTTTTTTGGTGGGGGGGGTGACAGTTTTATAAAATAAAAGTAATCTATATTGAGCAGTCATGCCATCCAACTCAGCTATTAGCAATTTGGGACAATACAGAGTATTTTCTGAAAATCTTATATAAAAACAAATACAGGTTCAAGTTTGTCCTTTTAAATTAAAACATAACTTTGAGGACTGTTCATTTTACCAAAGCAGTATTTATTCAGGTCAGAAAAAAAAAAGAAAACTAAAGAAAAGCAAAAATGAAGGAAAAAATACTCCCACAAACCCACTCATCCTGAGATTACCACCAATGACACTTTATCTTGCTGTCTAAATGTTGTTCTCTGTACATGTACACCTACAAGCATTCAGATGTGTTTTTTCTCAAAATTGAGATCCTACTCGCTGTTGTGTAACTTGCTATCTTTCTCTTGTTGTGTTATGAACATATGTCAGTCAGTGTATTTTTAAAATTTTGTCAGTGTGTAGTCACTGTGTGACTGTAGCATAATTTATTTAATTTCTTATTGAATATTTAGATGATTTTTAACCTTTTACCTATACAACCTGAACCACAGTGGCCAAATGTTTGTTTAAAACTTTATTTCTTTGGGGTGTATGCCTAGATTTGCAATTATTGGTCAGATAGTGTGCTCATTTTGGTGGCTTTTACTTCCTGTTGCCATGTCACATTCCAGAGAGGTATCCATTTATTCTAACACCAGCAGTGTTTAAAAAATGTCTATTTAAAAAAAAAAAAAGGCGATATTTTTGTATCCTTACCAAAACAGAGTACTAAGCATTTTTAAGCTATCAAATTGGCCACTATTGTAAAAGTTATAGCTCTTTGTTTTGGTTTGCATTTCATTAATACTAACTTTTTTTTTCTATTAAGTTTATTGGCCATTTTTTCTTCTGTGCATTGCCTATTCATGTCCTTAATCAGTTTCCTACTGAAATATTCATTTTTTTTATTATCCTGAAAGTATTTATCCTATATTAAGGATATTTTATCTTTCTTATATGTACTATAAATATGTTTCTTAGTTTATATTCCTTTAACTTGTGTGATGGGGTTTAAAATTTTAAGTAATCAAGTTTGGGAGTAGCTTTTAATGAATAAACCACACATTGTAAGTAGATCATCTAAAAGACTTTATATTTTAGATCTGTAACCCATTTATTCCTCTATTTAAGAAACTTAGTAGTTAAACTAGGTCAAGCACAGGTCCTAGGTGTTAAGATGAATAAGATAATATGCTGGTCCTCAAGATGCTTACATTCTAGTTGGCAAAATGGACAAATGAACAGTTAGATACAGTGGGGGAAAAAACTATAATAAAAGTATGAAAAGTATAAAAAGGTCTGTGGAATCACAAAACGGAACCCCTAACTGTCTGCTGGAGACACAGAAAGCTTCACCACTAACGGGCAGCTGGAACTTGGCACATTGGACAGTCTGAAATAGAACTATTAACTGCTAAATCCTTTACTGACTTGGTTTTTCATCTGTTCATTTTTCTAAAAGGTTGTACCAATAGAAGATTATGGACGATTCTTTCATTTACAATTGGTGGAACTGTTGCCCTTTGCACTGGACTTCTTACATCTGTCTACCTGGCCACTTTACATGAGAATGATTTGTGGTTTTCTAATATTAAGGTATGAACATTGTATGATTTACCCATCAGTGTCTCCAGTAGTTAGTTAGCCATTTAGATGAATGACCAAGACAGTTCCGTTTTGCCATAAAGAATCCAGTCTCTTGAAAAGTTTGGCTATAGAGTAAAATGACTTTTTCTTTGTTAGTTTAAAATAACATCAGAATTTTTATAATCAAGTGAGTTTTCCCATTATCGTTAGTTTATTCATATTATGCATCAGTTACTCTAAACCAGTATTTTTCAAGCTGTAGATTGTGAAATTGGTGTAGTAGGTCATAAGTAGCATTTTTCATAATGAAATCAAATATAAGAGAATACTATCACATGGTAAGGTTGATAATTATTTGTGAAACTTTTATTTTAATTATATGTATGTATGTACAAACTAGGTCACAGTATAAATTTTTTTTTTCTGTTGGATACAGTAAAAAAAAAAAAAATGAAAGAAAGAAAAAGAAAGCGAGAGCTACTGTTCTAAACCAGGGAATTTTAATCTGGCTCCATAGATGACCTTGATGTGGTGTACCTTTCTAATAATATATGCAGAAGATTGAGAGGAAGCCATAACTGTCATCAGATTTTCAAGAGAGTGTATGACTCTTTAAATACCAGTTTCCTTGTTGTCTTTCCCTTCCCCCCCTCCCTCCCTCTCTCTCTTTCTCTCTCTCCCCTCCGACATCCTTTAATTTGGCTTTGGTTCAGAGCAAGTATATCACTTAAAACTTACACATTGCCAGTGGTTTTCATCCAGATATACCTTTCTTTTCATCAGAAATGTCATGATCTTTGACCTTATTTCCCACCATGGCTTTTAATGATTAGTTGCTTACAAAGGTAAAATTGAGTTTCACAGGGCAAAGATTTATCATCTATGAGAATATTCAAAAGTATCTATGCAGAATGTGAAGACAGTTCCCAAAGAGAATTTTCCAAAATATTTTGAGCTTTGGTTCCATTATTGGAATGAGTCTCCAAAGGAGACTGCTTTGAATGACAAATTTTATTTTTATCAGTAATTTCTAGTATGTTTATTTTTAAAACCTGTCATATTACTTTATAGGTACAGCATGGATATATCTTTATACAAATAATCATGGTACCAAAAAATAATAATTCTTACCCAACTGTCTCAACCCAGTGACAGTTGGTAGATTTTCTTGTCAAGAAACATTTTACTCACCTGTCTCTTTAAAATTGAGTACCTATAAACAGATTCCCTGGAATTGAGAAATTTAAAACTTATTTATTAATACAAGTATTCTGAATAAAGCCTGGAATTTCCCCTTTGTGGGCATAAAGTCAAAATTAAATGCTAGTAACTCTATAGCAAGGAGACATGGTGAAAGAGATCACATAATTTTAAACTGTAAGTTTAGCTCTTTAATTTAAAGCTTATACATGGCCCTACTAGCACCCTTAAATAGATATAGCCCATCATCAAGAAACCTGAAGAAAAGGCCAGGTCATGTATGGCTTTGTAGACTGGGCAGGAGTTGGAAGGATGTACTGATTCATCGTTTGTGTGGAGTGCAGTTGAGGAGGAAGAATTATCAGTGATGACCTTCTTTCTCCTGTTAGCAGAAGGATAGATGGGTAGATCTTCATTCGCTATGATCGTGAACCCTGTGGGAGGAGCAGATCTGAAGGGTACAGTGACTTCCGACCAACTACCCGGAGTTAAGCCACACTTTATAGGTTGAGGGCACAGTCATCCCCAAAACTGACCCTTACTTCAGAAGCCAGTCACAACTTTGGGGGACCCCAGGCTACTCTCACTTCTGACCAACTGGCTATCTATTCACTAAAATGACACAGAACTCAGGAAAGCTCTGTACTTATAATTACAATTTTATTATAGAAATAGAATACAAATCAGAACCAGCCAAAGGGAGAGGCACAGTGGGAAAAGTCTGGGAGAGTCCCAGACTCCAAGTTTCCATTGTCCTCTTCCTATAGAGTCAGGATGCATCATCCTCCTGGTACATCAGTGTGCAACAGTGTGTAGAGTATTGCCAGCCCAGGAAGCTTACCTGAGCTCTGGTGTTGAGAGTTTTTACTGGTGTTTCTTTATGTATGCATGATTAGTTAAATCATGGGCCACAAGGTTGAACTCAATCTCCAGCTGCTCTCCACTTGCCAGAGGTCAAGCTGATATCTGTTGGCTCAGAGCGCCAACCCTCTAAGCATACGGTTGGTCTTTCTGGCTTGGCCAGCTCCCATCCTGAGTCATCTCCTTAGCAAAAACCATCTAGGGGCCCACCCTGAGTCACCTGTTAGCACAAGCTGTCAGATGTGGGCCGGAGCCTACCATGAATAACAAAGATACTCTTGTCACAGGGAAATTCAAGGGTTTATTGGCTGCCTCTCAGGAACTGGAGACAAAGGCCAACCACATTCTTTTTTATGCAGGAGGCAGCGAGGCCAGAAATGATGAGTTCAGGTTTGGATACATTGTGAGTCACTTTCAAAACAATCCAAGTAAAGATACGGAGTAAGGGGAGCTGGATTTACGGATCTGAAGGCAGGAGTTCCATGTGTGTTGGAAACGGACCTTTTCATGTTACCAGCTTGTAGCTGTGTGGGCAGGATTGTTTGAGGAGTATGTAGTATGAGAAGAAAGAGACCGGAGGCCAGATTCTGTCTCTGCCTCAGACACAGGCTGGGAGAAGCTGGGAGACAGGCGCACCCTCTCACAGGCCTCCCCACACCACCCGCACCCCTTACACTTAAAGCTGAGCTCAGAGTCTTGGTGCGTTTTTCCCTCTCTATTCAAGCTCTCTGGGTTTTTTTCACCCCTGTGTCACAAGAGGAATCCTCAGATGTTGTAATCATTTCTCAAACCAGATGATAGACTGGCTTATTTTTCATCTTAGAATTATCTAGACCCGGTGGTCTCCAACAGAACTCTCTGTACTGAAGGAAATGATCTAAATCTACACTGTCCAGTACAGTAGCTGCCAGCCAGATGTAGTGATTGAACACTGGAAATGTGGCTAGTGCATCAGAGGAACTAATTTTTAAATTTTATTTAAATTGAACTTTAATTTTAAAGTGCTTATACATTTTCTGTGAATAAACCAGTGAAATCAGCCATTACCGATCAACGGTATTGCTTAGCCAAAGGGAAAGCTCATTTTCAGAGTTTATACGCCTTCCTAAATTTACTCCTTTACATTTTCATCTTGGGGGATGATGGGAATATTTGAGAAGTGTAAATCTATTTCCCTTTTTTTTTTTTTTTTTTTTTTTTTTTTTTTTTTTGCGGTACGCGGGCCTCTCACTGTTGTGGCCTCTCCCATTGCGAAGCACAGGCGCCAGACGCGCAGGCTCAGCGGCCATGGCTCACGGGCCCAGCCGCTCCGTGGCATGTGGGATCTTCCCGGACCGGGGCACGAACCCATGTCCCCTGCATTAGCAGGCGGACTCTCAACCACTGCGCCACCAGGGAAGCCCTCCCTTTTTTATTTGAGTTATAACTTATCAAAATTGCCAGGCTAGTTTTTTATGTAAATACTTTGATCTTTTGAATACTCTGAATTAGTTGTAATTATTCAGAGAGTAAAAATATTGCTAATAAAATAGACTAATCATATATTCAGTTTATGCATTCAAAGTAATTTTTTTAAATGTTCATAGTAGTGTTAGTATTTCATATGTGGGAACCATGGGACAGAAACTTGGAGCCGAAAAGAAGATGTTGGTTTAAATGGTCACAGAAAATGTGTATGTAGTATCCTTTCCTGGCATATTTTTTAAATTAAAAAGTCAGTTCCTTGTTGTCTTAACCATTGTGTTATATTGCCCTTGCTGCGAAATTTAAAGTATAAGAGATTTTTTTAAATATCCTTGATTGAATGTCTGCTATGTCCTTGGCACTGTTATAGGTGCATTCTACTTTTATTTTATTTAATCTGGTTGTTTCCAAAGCCCAAACATTTTAACTCTAACTTGTCCTTTAAATGCAACCTGCTTTTTTTTTTTTTGCTGCTCTTTATTATAAACAAAACAAACTAAAGGGTTTAAAGCCCATACTCTTACTTGCTGTGCTCCCCTTACAGTGCCTGGCACATCGTCAGTGCTGAGTAGACAGTGGTCTGTTGGAGTAGAGTTAATCTCTAGTGGGGAGGGAGTGGTGTAGGCAGGGGAGGCAGGGAGACACCTGACTGCTGTAAAGAACCTGGGTTGGAATTGGAGCAAAAGGATGCAACTTTGGAGCTTGCCTCCAGAGATAGGACATAGTTAGTACTGGCAAGTGGGGAGCCAGTCATTGCATTTTTAATGATTTGTGTTTCGTAGGTGCTGGAGTAAATCTCTGTATGGTCTTGATTGTTTTTCTTTTTGGAACATTGTGTTTTTTATTGCACAGACTATACTGTGACAACAACAAAAACTTTTTTTAATGAAAAACATTACTTAGTGTTCATTACCCTTAACAAAAAACAATTTTCATTTTTCCCTTCCGTTCTTCATCCTGTACATGTATATATTTTACTTATTTATGACCCCAATATAGATAGTTTTTACAATCATCGTATGCATTTTCCATATACAATTATATATTTTCACAAACACTTACAATTATTATATAAATTAATAGCTATATACTTTAATATTTTTGACATTTTTATACCCTTGGTCATTTCACTATTTCCATGCTCCCAACTTGGGGTAGATTGTTTCTAATTGTGTGGTTAGACCCCTAAAATTGCTTACTTAACTTCTCATTTTAAAGCGGTAGGATAAAGATGTCAGTTCCTTCTTTTGTTTAGAATTACCTCAGAGCAATGAAAGAAAATGAAAAACAGTCAGATTCCTTCTTTGATGAAACTAAGAGAGGTCTGTAATCTGGAACCACAATATATGAGGAAGGGCTGCCAAATCCAGTGAAACTCCAAGGAGTGTAGAAAGATGCTGCGAGAGAACTCCTAAAGCTGCAGGTTTTAGGTAAAGCTGCTGAAGTTTAGTCCTCCAAAGTCACTGGCACATTCTGAGGGATAAACCAGTGGTCCCCTGTGTGAGACCATGGGACTAGATGTGAGGAGTAATGACAGAAGCTTCCCTGTATACACTTTGGTATGAAAGAGAAACAAGGTAGACAGGCTGAAAGGAGTAATCACAGAGACAAACCATTTTTGTAAAAGTAGAGTTTAAGCAGACCAGGATAAAGAGAGAAAACTTGCATTTTCAACAGCCCTGAAGCTGCCAATCTCTGAAGACTAAAATGAGGAAAAGACTAAAGAGCTCACTCTTGTAATCCACTCTGTATCAGCAGAAAAATTCTTGCTGGCCTGAGTTATGTCCCAACCCTCTCCCCTACATGTAGCTGATTTGGTAAGAACTTGCCACATTTAGAAATGACTAGTAATCAGAAAGGAACTAGCACAGGATCTGTACAATAATACTGCAAGAAAAAGGGAAGAGAAAAACAAGAACAAACGATACATGAAGAACCAGAAAACTTTTACAGCAGAGACGTGAAGATTGTGGCCAAACGTGTCACATTAAAAAACAAACATAATAAAGCATTTGCCACTGTAGAAGGTGAATTCAAAGCAGGAATGTAGGAATGTATATACCATCTTCAAAGAGATTTGTAGGAAGATAAGAGGAAATGAAACATGAGCTGGCAGAACTTAGTCAAGAAATAGAATATTTAAAGATATAACCATAATAGAAATCATGACTATGTAAGGAGCAACACACAGGAGACCAGAATCTGCAAAAAGCAAGAAGAGAAAAGTTGGACAGGACTGATGAAAGTAAACAAAATGAAATAGAATTAGTAAAGTTAAAATATTAGAAGTGACAGCTAAGGAAGACAACAGAAAGATTGCATTATTTGTGTCCCATAGGAAGCAAAACCATGAAATGGGGAAAAAAATGTTTAAATCTGTAATTCAAGAAAACTTTCCAAAAATAAAGGAAAACTTGAATCTACAAACTGAACGGACACGATGGGTCCCAGGAACATTTGGCCTAGAAAAATCATTAGCAGGATATAGCTACGAAATTCCTGTACCTAAATGGTAAGAAACCTTTGGACATCCAGACAAAAGATCAAGTTACCTATATGAGGAAACAAAGGTCAATCTGGCTTCCAAGTTTTCCAAGTAACGTATAGTTACTCAAAGACCTTGAATTATGTCTACAAAGGACTCACGTAAAAGAAAGTGATTTATGTATTTTAACCCAGTTATTCCATCATATATAAAGCACCATTCAAATGTTTTTGACTCTGAGAAATATGTATTTTTAAGAACACCTGGAGAAATTGGTAGAGGAAAAACTTTATCTAGTCAAGAGATAAAAGGCAAAACAATGTTAGAAAGATTGTCAAATTTATTTAACTGTAGAACTAAGACTAAATAGTTACAGAACAAAATATATATGATATGAATAGTATAATAACATAATAATGTTATTATGTAATAGTAACACAATAGCAGTGTAATAATTACATAACACAAGTTAGAAGAGGAAGGGAAAGAAAAGGTAAAAAATGGTGGAAAGGGCTTCCCTGGTGGCGCATCCCCCCGATGCAGGGGACACGGGTTCGTGCCCCGGTCTGGGAGGATCCCACATGCCGCAGAGCGGCTAGGCCCGTGAGCCATGGCCGCTGAGCCTGCGCGTCCGGAGCCCGTGCTCCACAACGGGAGAGGCCACAACAGTGAGAGGCCTGCATACCACAAAAAAAAAAAAAAAAAAAAAAAAGATGGTGGAAGTATCCTGATGTATCTTTTATAGCTAAAAATCAAAAAGTTACAACTAAAAGTGATGTCAAGAAACAGACACACAGTATATATAAAGAAAATTCCAAGAAAAATAATATCAAGTAAAATTGGGCAGGGGAGAAGTATAAATTTCATAAGATTGTCATAACTTGTTATAGAAAGTCAGTAGATACTAGCCATAGAAACAAAGAATTAAGTTATTCTCTGAAGTTATAAAGAAAGGTAACCCCTAGAACAAAAACATCAACCTTCCAAATTAAAGACATGTACACACATACACACATATTGAAACAAGCTGACACGGATCATGTAGTGAAGGATTTGTTGTAAAGAGCAGTAAAAAGCATGATACAATATCTATTAACACAAGTATGTCTAATTATTTTTGATTAAATAAGTATCAGTGGGTTTTACTCACCTAATAAAAACTCTGGATCACAAAGCAAAATCCAAATCACATCATATATGCATAAGATCCTCCCAGAACAGTAAGAATCCTCCTTAGACAGATTAGGCCACAGGTGTGGATAAGGACTTAATAAATGCAGAAAGGGGAAAGAAAGTATCAGACAGTATTAAATGAGGCAAAGAAGGGCAATATTTCAGTGATAAAGATACAGACCATAAATATGACTATCCATGCATCAGATAATCACAATATTTACAAAGCAGAAACCACAGGAAATGTAAGAAGAGTATAGAAATACATTAGTATTGAGGAGTTTTAATTCTTTCCCAGTTCATATAAAAGCAAGTGGACAAAAATAAGTAAGGATATAGAAGACCTAGTGAAAATATTGAATATGATAGATCTAATCTGTAAATATCTAAAGATACATTCATTTCCAGTATCCACAGAACATTCACTAAACCATTGATAAATTAAGCCGTAAGGAAAAATCTCAGATCCAAAAATACAGAAATTATATGGACAATATTCTCTAATCACAGTGTGATAGCACATAGTCTTGGCCTGTTTCTGACTTTGGGCATAAAGGTCACAGTATCCTCTTTTGTTAATTTATTCATTCACTTAAATAAAAATTGCAGATAACTAATTAAAAAGAAAAATTGCTTACTATCTAGAAATTTTAAAATATTTAAAAAGTAACTTTTGGGCCACAGGTAATTAAAACTGAATTTATAGAAATTATAAATGAAATCTAGAAAATGATGAAAACCGTATTTCAGGATTATGGAATATACCTAAGAGAGTACTCAGAAGAAAATTTGTAGCTGTAAATACTATATTATGAAATAATTAATATATTGTGCAATAAATGAATTATTCCACTTATGAAATCTCACAACAGAAGGAGCGATAAAGGTAAAAGAAATTGATCACCTAGAAAGTAGGAAAACGGTTCATAAATCAGTGGTTATTTGGGGGGGTGAAAACTAAAGAAATGAAAGGAAGATAAAGATGGGGTAGGAAATGAAAATATCCAAAATAAGAAATAACACAAAAATAATTATGGAGATGGAACTTCCCTGGAGGTCCATTGGTTAAGACTCCGTGCTTCCACTGCAGGGGGCACAGGTTCGATCCCTGGTAGGGGAACTAAGATCCCACATGCCGTGCAGCACGGCCAAAAAAAGAAGAAATAATTACAGAGGTCATGAAATATGGTAACAGAGAAATAACCATAGAGACCATGAAATAAGAAAGAGCCACATGAGACTATTTTGTTTGATTTTATGCAAATTAGATGAATAGATGAAATGGGTGATTTCCTATAAGAATATATTTTTAAAATATTTATTTTATTTATTTATTCTTATGTTTTGGTTGTGCTGGGTCTTAGTGGTGGCACGCACGGGATCTTCATTGCAGCATGCAAGATCTTTAGTTGTGGCATGCAGACTTCTTAGTTGCAGCATGTGAACTCTTAATTGTGGCATGCATGCGGGATCTAGTTCCCTGACCAGAGATCAAACCCGGGCCCCCTGCATTGGGAGTGCAGAGTCTTACCCACTGGAACACCAGGGAAGTCCCTAGAAGAACATTAATTACCAAAACGGCCCCAGTAAACACAATTATTTCTGTAGATGTGATAGAGAACACTTGAGAAATATTGTACCTACCTATCCCCCAACCCCAAAATACCAGACCCTGTTGACTTTATGGAGGAATTCTACCAAACTTTTAAAGAACCAAAATATTCCAATGCTATTTGAGCCATCCTAGAACACTAAAGAGGAAGAAAACTTCCAAATTATTGCTATAAATCAGGTATTACACACCAAAACTGAGGATCAGACTGTAACTACAGTCAGTTCTTATTCCCACCAGTTATGTTACATAAAGTCACTGAGAATAGTGAATTAGCGAATACTGAACTGTGACTCCTGGGGAAATATGTACATATGTATAGACACACTCATATCACACATAGGTTACAATCTTAAATCCTAAGAACTCCTCCTGGTAGATTCTATTTTCTTTTTTTTCACAAAAGAGAAAGTGAGTTTCAGAAATGTTAAGTGAGTTGTCTGAGGCCATCCACTAACTGGTGCCAGAGCTGGGATTCAAACCTTCTGTGACTGGCCCCAGAGCTAGGGCTTCTCGCGCTGTGCTGCACTGCTGCCCCTTACTGTCTTTATCCTCTGATCATCTCTGTGTGAGAGCTGGAGCAAGAGGCAGACCACAGCTGGGAACTATGCACATCAGGCAACTCACATGTCTACAAATGACTGCAAAATACAGCAAGTATTGATTTTTGTCATTTTTGTTGTTACAAATAAATTTTAGCTAGTAGGCAAATTTGCAAATAGGAAATCCATGAATAATGAGGATCAACTGCATATAATCCAGATAATATTAAAAAAACGAAACTCAGAGACTAATCCCACTGTATATATTGGACCCAAAATCCTAATTAATGCTAGTAAAGAGAGTCCAGTAGCACATTAAAGCATGCCACACCATGAAAAAGTCATTTTTCTGCCAGGAATGCAAAGGAGATTGTTGGGAAATATATACTTTTTTTTTTTTTTGCCATATTAGTACCTCAAGAGATGTAAAAAAAGGTATTTGAAAAAAATTCAACATCAGTTCTTTGTAATGTACATAACTCAAAATAGGAATGGACTAGGTGAGCCCATCACATCAGTAGAATACACAAATAAAAACCATGTGATTATCTCAAAAAACACAGGAAAAGCATTTAACAAAGTTTGACAACCTTTATGATAAAAATGCTCAACTATCTAGAAATAGAAGAGAACTTTAGCCTCATAAAGGGCATTTGTCAAAAACCCACAGTTAAGAGCATACTTAATGATAAAAGACTGAGAGCTTTCTCCCTGAGATCAGGAACAAGACAAGGATTTCTGCTGTAGCCACTTGTATTCAACATTGTACTAGACAGTTTGTCAGGGAAATAATGGCAAGGAAATGAAATGAAAGGCATGAAGTAAAACTGTCTCTCTTTGTAGATGACACGTATATAGAATCCACTAAAAATAACTTTTAGAACTAATGAGTTTATCAGGGTTGCAGGATAACAAGATCAATATGCAGAAATTAATTGTATTCCTATACAGTAGCAATGAGCAATCCAAAAGTGAAATTAAGAAAACAGTTCTAGCACTTCCCTGGTGGCGCAGTGGTTAAGAATCCACCTGCCAATGCATAGGAAATGGGTTTGAGCCCTGGCCCGGGAAGATCCTATATGCTGTGGAGCAACTAAGCCCTTGTGCCACAACTATTGAAGCCCGCACCCCTAGAGCCTGTGCTCCGCAACAAGAGGAGCCACTGCAATGAGAAGCCTACACACCACAACGAAGAGTAGCCCCTGCTCACCACAGCTAGAGAAAGCCCATGCGTGGCAACGAAGACCCAGCACAGCCAAAAATAAATTTATTAAAAAAAAAAAAAAAAAGAAAGAAAGCAATTCCACTTACACATCAACAAAAAGTAAAATACTTGGGAATAAATTTAACCAAAAAGTATAAAACTTAAACCATGTCCATGCATTGAAGACAATATTGTTAAGATGGCAATACTCCCCAAGTTCAACATGATCCCTCTCAGAATCCCAGGTGGATTTTTTGCAGATATTGACAAACTGATCCTAAAATTTATGTGGAATAAGAGGCCCAGAATAGCCAAAACAGAACAAAGTTGGGAGACTCACACTTCCTGATTTCAAAACCTGCAATATCAAGACTACAATAATCAAGAGAGTGTAGTGCTGGCTTAAGAATGGACATAGAGATCAATGGAATGGAATTGAGAGTACCTTACGTTTATGGTCAATTGATTTTCAACAGAGGTACCAAGACAATTAAACGGAGAAAGAATAGTCTTTTTAACAAATGGTCTGGAGACGACTGGGTATTTACATGCAAAAGAATGAATTTGGGCCCTTTTCTCATACTACATGCAAAAATTAACACAAAATGGATCATAGACCCAAATGTAAGGGTTAAAACTATGAAACTTTTAGAAGAAAACATGAATAAATTTTCATGGCCTTGGGTTGGCTAAGCTTTCTTAGATACAACACCAAAAGCACAAGTGACTAAAGGAAAAATAGTTAAATTGGACTTCATCAAAGTTAGAAACTTTTGTGCTCCAAAGTACACCATTAAGAAAGTGAAAAGACAACACTCAGAGTGGGAGAAAATATTTACAAATCATGTCTGGTAAGGGATTTGTATCTAGAAAATATAAACAACTATTACAACTTAATGATAAAAAGACAACCTAATTTTTAAAATGAGCAAAGGACTTAATAGACATTTCTCCGAAGATGATTTACATATGGCCAACAAGCACATGAAAAGATGCTCAGCCCCATTAACTACTAGGGAAATTAAAATCAAAACCACAATGAGATAACACTTCACACCTGCTAGCAGGGTTATTATAAAAAGACATAATAACAACTATTGACAAGGACGTGGAGCAGTTGGAACCCATCTACCACTTTGGAAAAAGTCCAGCAGGTCCTCAGTCAGACATAGAGTTATCACATGATCTTAGCAGTTCTACTCCTAAGGGTACACCCAAGAAAAATGAAAACATATCCACAAAAAAATTATAAACAAATGTACATAACAGCATTTTTCATGATAGCCAAAAAGAGGAAACAACTCTAATGTCATCAATAGATGAACGGGTAAAGAAAAGGTGGTATATCCATACGATGGAATATTATTCAGCAGTTTTGAAATGAATTACTGATACATGCTACAGCATAGACGAACCTTGAAAACATGCTAATTGAAAGAAGCCAGGCGCAAAGGACATATTCTGTGATTCCAGGAGAGGCCAATCTAAAGAGACAAAGTAGATTGGTGATTGCTTAGGGTTAGAGGCCATGTGGAATCTGCAGGGTGACAGCCCAGGAGTGTGGGTAATGAAAATGTTCCAAAATTGATTGTACTGATGGATTCATAACTCTGTGAATATAGTAAAAGCCACTGACTTGTGCACTTTAAAAGGGTAAATTGTATGTGAATTCTATCTCAGTGAAACTTAAAAGACTAGATGCATACTTTTTGTTTAAATATAGCATGCATACGTCTAAGACCAAATGTTAAGACCTTACTGATTAGGGAAACACTAGAAAAATGGTGTTCAAAAGAAATTTCTGTTGGCTGAAGAGTTCTTTATCTGTGCTGTGGTAATACTATAGCCATTATCCAAATATGCTCAGGAACTGAGAAAATGAACTTTTAATTGTTTTTTTAAAAAAATTGATGTATGTATGTATTTATTTGCCGCGTTGGGTCTTCGTTGCTGTGTGCGGGCTTTCTCTAGTTGCGTCAAGTGGGGGCTACTCTTCGTTGTGGTGTGAGAGCTTCTCATTGCGGTGGCTTCTCTTGTTGCGGAGCATGGGCTCTAGGTGCGCGGGCTTCAGTAGTTGCGGCATTTGGGCTCCACAAAAGCCCAGGACCAGATGGCTTCACAGGCAAATTTTACCAAACGTTTAGAGAAGAGCTAACACTGAGCCCTCTCAAACTCTTCCAAAAAATTGCAGAGGGAGGAACACTCCCAAATTCATTCTATGAAGCCACCATCACCCTGATACCAAACCCTGAAAAAGATATCACAAAAAAAGAAAATTATAGACCAATATCACTGATTAACATAGATGCAAAAATCCTGAACAAAATACTTGCAAACAGAATCCAACAACATATAAAAAGGATCATACACCATGACCAAGTGGGATTTATCCCAGGGATGCAAGGATTCTTCAATATATGCAAATTAATCAATGTGATACACCATATTAACAAATAAAGGAATAAAAACCATAGGATCATCTCAATAGCTGCAGAAAAAGCTTTTGACAAAATTCAACACCAATTTATAATAAACTCTCTAGGAAGTGGGCATAGAGGGAACCTACCTCAACATAATAAAGGCCATATATGACAGACCCACAACAAACATCATACTCAATGGTGAAGAACTGAAAGCATTTCCATCAAGATCAGGAATGAGACAAGGATGTCCACTCTCGCCACTATTATTCAATGGCGAAGTCCTAGCCACGGCAATCAGAGAAGAAAAAGAAATAAAAGGAATACAAATTGGAAAAGAAGAAGTAAAACTGTCACTGTTTACGGATGACATGATACTATACATAGAAAATCCTAAAGATGCCACCAGAAAACTACTAGAACTAATCAGTGAATTTGGTAAGGTTGCAGGATACAAAATTAATGCACAGAAATCTCTGGCATTCCTATACACTAACAACGAAAAATCAGAAAGAGAAATGAAGGAAACAATCCCATTTACCATCGCAACAAAAAGAATAAAATACCTAGGAATAAACCTACCTAAGGAGGCAAAAGACTTGTACTCAAAAAACTATAAAACACTGATGAATGAAATCAAAGATGACATAAACAGATGGAGAAATATACCATGTTCTTGGATTGGAAGAATCAATATTGTGAAAATGACTATACTACCCAAAGCAATCTACAGATTCAGTGCAATCCCTATCAAACTACCAATGGCATTCTTCACAGAATTAGAACAAAAAATTTTACAATTCATATGGAAACACAAAAGATCACAAATACAAAAGCAGTCTTGAAAAAGAGAAATGGAGCTGGAAGAATCAGTCTCCCCAACTTGATACTATACTACAAAGCTGCAGTAATCAAGACAGTATGGTACTGGCACAAAAACAGAAGTATAGATCAATGGTACAGGATAGAAAGCCCAGAGATAGACCCATGCACGTACAGTCACCTAATTTATGGCAAAGGAGGCAAGAGCATACAATGGAGAAAAGACAGCCTCTTTAATAAATGGTGCTGGGAAAACTGGACAGCTACATGTAAAAGAATGAAATTAGAACACTACCTAACACCATACACAAAAATTAACTCCAAATGGATTAAAGACCTAAATGTAAGACCAGAACTATAAAACTCTTAGAGGAAAACATAGGAAAAACACTCTTTGACATAAACCACAGCAAGATCTTTTTTGACCCACCTCTAGAGGAATGGAAATAAAAACAAAAATAAACAAATGGGACCTAAATAAACTTAAAATCTATTGCACAGCAAAGGAAACCATAAACAAGACGAAAAGACCACTCTCAGAATGGGAGAAAATGTTTGCAAATGAAATGATGGACAAAGGGTTAATCTCCAAAATATACAAACAGCTCGTGGTGCTCAATATCAACAAAAAAAACAAAAAACAATCCAATTAAAAAATGGGCAGAAGACCTAAATAGACATTTCACCAAAGAAGACATACAGATGGCCAAGACGCACATGAAAAGCTGCTCAACATCACTAATTATTAGAGAAATGCAAATCAAAACTACAATGAGGTATCACCTCACACCAATCAGAATGGCCATCATCAAAAATCTACAAACAGTAAATGCTGGAAAGGGTGTGGTGAAAAGGGAACCCTCCTGCACTGTTGGTGGGAATGTAAATTGATATAGCCACTATGGAGAACAGTATGGAGGTTCCTTAAAAAACTAAAAATAGAGCTACCATATGACCCAGCAATCCCACTACTGGCATATACCCTGAGGAAACCGTAATTCAAAAAGAGTCATGTACCACAATGTTCATTGCAGCTCTATTTACAATAGTCAGGACATGGAAGCAACCTAAGTGTCCATCGACAGATGAATGGATAAAGATGTGGCACATATATACAATGTAATATTACTCAACCATAAAAAGAAACGAAATTGCGTTATTTGTAATGAGGTGGATGGACCTAGATTCTGTCATACAAAGTGAAGTAAGTCAGAAAGAAAAACCAATACCATATGCTAACACATATATATGGAATCTAAAAAAAAAAAAATGGTTCTCAAGAACCTAGGGGCAGGACGGGAATAAAGATGCAGATGTAGAGAATGGACTTGAGGACACGGGGAGGGGGAAGGGTAAGCTGGGATGAAGTGAGAGAGTGGCATGGACTTACATATACTACCAAATGTAAAATAGATAGCTAGTGGGAAGCAGCCGCATAGCACAGGGACATCAGCTCCGTGCTTTGTGACCACCTAGAGGGGTAGGATAGGGAGGGTGGGAGGGAGACGCAAGGGGAAGGAGATATGGGGATATATGTATATGTATAGCTGATTCACTTTGTTATAAAGCAGAAACTAACACACCATTGTAAAGCAGTTAAACTCCAATAAAGATGTTAAAAAAAAAAAGTCATGTACCACAGTGTTCATTGCAGCTCTATTTACAATAGCCAGGACATGGAAGCAACCTAAATGTCCGTCAACAGATGAATGGATAAAGAAGATGTGGCACATATATACAATGTAATATTACTCAGCTATAAAGAGAAACGAAATTGAGTTATTTGTAGTGAGGTGGATGTGCCTAGAGTCTGTCATACAGAGTGAAGTAAGTCAGAAAGAGAAAAACAAATACCGTATACTAACGCACATACATGGAATCTAAAAAAAAAAAAATGGTACTGGCAGGGCAGGAATAAAGATGTAGACATAGAGAATGGACTTGAGGACACGGGGAGGGAGGGGGAAGCTGGGGCGAGGTGTGAGTATCAGCAACATACATATACTAGCAAATGTAAATGGTTAGCTAGTGGGAAGCTGCTGCATAGCACAGGGAGATACAGCTCAGTGCTTTGTGACAACTGAGAGGGGTGGGATAGGGAGGGTGTGAGGGAGGCTCAAGAGGGAGGGGATATGGGGATATGTGTATACATATGGCTGATTCAGTTTGTTGTACAACAGAAACTAACACAGTATGGTGAAGCAGTTATACTCCAATAAAGATCTATTAAAAAAAAAACTTTCTGTTTGCTGTAAAGTTCTCTATCTTTGCTGTGGTAATACTATAGCCATTATCCAAATACGCTCAGGAACTGAGGAACTGAATTTTTAATTTTTTTTAAATATACATTTATTTATTTATTTTTTGGCTGCGTTGGGTCTCCCTTGACTGAGTGCGGGCTTTCTCTAGTTGTGGCGAGTGGGGGTTACTCTTTGTTGCAGTGCGCAGGCTTCTCATGGTGGTGGCTTCTCTTGTTGCGGAGCACAGGCTCTAGGCACGTGGGTTTCAGTAGTCGTGGCACAGGGGCTCAATAGTTGTGGCTTGCGGGCTCTGGAGTGCAGGCTCAGTAGTTGTGGCGCACAGGCTTAGTTGTTCCACAGCATGTGGGATCTTCCCAGACCAGGGCTTGAACCCATGTCCCCTGCATTGGCAGGCAGATTCTTAACCACTGTGCCACCAGGGAAGCCCCTGAATTTTTAATTGTAATTAAATTAAGTAGGCACATGTGGCCCACATTAAATCCTTCAGGAAATCCCAATCAGTTTTCTTTTGACAGTGTCTAGAATCCGATCACCTCTCACAACCTCCACCTTTGTCTCTACCAGGATTACTTCAGCAGCCCCCTTCCTGGTTTCCCGGCTTTGCCCTTGTCCCGTAGAATCTATTCTGAACACAGCAGCCAGTGCGATTCTTTTAAATATATAGCAGTGTATGTCTCTGCTCAAAACCCTTCACATTCAAACTCAACATGTCTAAAACCAAACTCCTGACCTCCGCACCTCCTGCACACACACCTTGTAGCTCAGAGTATGAGCCCAGAGTCCTTGTGTCTCCCAGACTGAGTGGTCCAGCCCCTAACCCCACATTACATCTCAGATTCTACTTCTGCCGCTACAGCCCCCCGACCTTATTACTGCCCCTTCCTTGTTCCTTCCACTCCAGCCACACTGTCTTCCTCGCCAATCTCCAGGGTGCATGTGGGCTGTTTTGCCTGACTGATGGGCTCTCCCCTCAGACATCCACATGGCTCACTACCTCACCTCTTCCGCTCTCTGGTCAGTGTCACTTCATCAGCGAGGCCTTCCCTGTCCACCTCCAGGATCATGGCACCACCCCCTTCCCTCCCTATACCACTTCTCTGCTTTCCTTTGTATATTTTACTTGTTTATTTGTTCCCTTCTCCTTCTGCTCTAGATTATAAATTCCATGAAGGCAGAGATCTGTGTCTCTTTTCTTCCCTGCTAAATCTCCCAGCAAAAGAATGCTTGTCAATTGTTGGTGGTCAGTAGGTATTTGTTGAGTGAATAAATGAGTGGATGGATGGATGAATGAATGAGTGAATGACGAAGATCGATTGGAGGAAGAAGATACCAATTAGAAGCACAGAATCCAGTGGGGAGGCTAGTTTAATAGGCAAAGAATTGTCATTCCTTCTAATTGATACCTGTCTTTCCTTGAACAGTCATTTTCCTTTTTAAAAAATGCATTGTTCTTTCTCATTGAAACTTAAACTCCTTGGAATCAAGGACTGAATTCTTATCCCTTTTTGTTTCCTCAGAAAATAAACGTTCAGCTATAAGGAAAGGTAATTCTCATTTGGCCAAAAGTACTCAAGTCACTCAATTTTTTTAAGTCTTTTTTCTTTATGCTAACATTTTTTCTTATTTATTTGATTTTATAGAATTTGCACATCTTCCCATTGAATACTCCTGCAAAGCAAGGAGTCTTTAGACCAAATAGGGTTATCCGCACAGTGGTAACTATGGTAGAACCACAACTGATAATTGCTTCAGCCGAGCCCAGTGGAAATACTGTCACTTCAACAATAGTCTAACCTAGTCACAAACACTGCTTGGCAGCTGTCATATGTCATGGCTTTTAATCAACTCTAGGGCAAGAATCATTCCATTCTAACAGATGGACATGAATTTAACCAGACAATAAACCATGTATGTGCCATAAATATGTTTGCTGACGGCATGATTCCCTGTACAGAACTTTAAGAACAGCTGTCTTATCATGAGCTACTGTTGCTTAGTGAGATGATTTGTTAACTTAATTCTGAAAGATTACATTTGTCTTTAATGTAATCTTTAATGTTAATTTTACCTTTATTGTTAATCTTTCAATGGCTTCCCCACTACCAGTTGCCTAGTTGTTTTGGGGGGGGGCAATTTTTATAAACAAAGTTATTTACATGAGATTTTTTAAAACTAATGATATGGTTCCTTTGCAAATTTGGTGTCATTTGTCTAAAAGGGCTTATTACCTTTTGTGTGTTGCCAGGGCATGCAAAACATTAGTTGCATGCCCTGGCAACATTAATTAGTCATTTTCTTTTCTTCATGCTTATTTCCTTTTAGTACTTCTGTTAAATTACTATATTAACTACTACTTAAATGGCTTTAGCTGTACAGTTTCTTAAAAATACAATTATTTTGTCTTTCTGCTTTTGTCTGTCATCTTCAGAGACAATGTTTTTTATTCTCTCAACAGTGCTTCCCCTGTGGAACTTGTGCAATTTAAAATATGAAGTATTTGTTCGTTTTGTGTTCTTCACAGGGTAACTTCTATTGATGGACCTTTTCATTGGCACTATCCACCAGGCAAAGTATAAATTGCTGTATAAAAACTGGAAAAGTGTTTTGAGTAGAGCAGATGTTCTCTTAGCATGAAGCAGATGTAAAACTTGCAAGTGTCTGTCTAATAAAGTATAGCATTTGGTTCTATACAGCTGGTGCCAAGATTACCAATTAATCATGTTGAAAGGCATTTTTACTAATCAGGATCCCCTCTGTTCTTTACACATTCTGGGTATGTTAAAAGAGAGAGAGATGGGGCACAAAAGTGGCTTTCTACTTTTAGTACTTTGAGCGGTTTTTCTTCTCTTTCTGCATCTTCATGAAGTCAGTCTCCTTTTAGAACCATGTCCGATAGGGAGCCCCCTACATGTGAATGACTGTTTTCGTTCTCCAGTTTGGTTTGGGCATGAGTGTTTGATGTCAGAATATTCCATTGAAGGCAGCCACACTTTGAGCACTTTAAGGCAACTGGAGAGAAGGAAAGGAATGTAATATACTTAATGTGGTTTTTTTTCTTATTTGCATGGGCAAAAGCTAGTATTTGCTTAGTTAATGTCAATTCATAGTTTCTATGGTTACCTGACCACGGAGGAGGTTGAACATTCTGGAAACAATTAATACCAATTTAGTTTTATGTTATCAAAAGCAGTGGAGCAGTTTTTCCCAAAGATTAAAGGTGAATGGATTAATGTGACTGCCAAAATATAAAACTTTACAGGTATGAAAGACACAACACAAATCAGTAGCAAATGTAAAAACTAAAAGAGCTACATCATTTTCCGTTGTCCTTTTTGTAAAGCAAGTGTGCTAATGAAATTAAATTTCAAAACCCGATGAGCCTTTTTTTTCTTATGTTTGATTTCCCAAGGATAAATTTGTTTTCTGGGCTCCCCTGGTGGCGCAGTGGTTGAGAGTCCGCCTGCCGATGCAGGGGACACGGGTTTGCACCCTGGTCCGGGAAGATCCCACATGCCACGGAGCGGCTGGGCCCGTGAGCCATGGCCGCTGAGCCTGCGCGTCCAGAGCCTGTGCTCCGCAACGGGAGAGGCCACAACAGTGAGAGGCCCGCGTACCGCAAAAAAAAAAAAAAAAAAATTGTTTTCTGTGAAAGGAAGCTCATTATATAAGAAGGTTTGCTACCCTGTGCCTTCTGCTTTTTTAAAAAAGAGTTAATGATGAAACATAATTGTTTTAATATCAGTAAGTGGATGTTTATACTCTGATAGAGTATTCAATGCTTTATTCGTGAATTAATTTATAATACTTTTTTAAAGGGTAGGAGAAATATTTCTTTAAATATCTTTTTTTATTTTTTTTATTTTTGGCTGTGTCGGGTCTTAGTTGCCGGCGCACGGGTTCTTCGTTGGCCCACGGCATGTGGGATCTTCGTTCCCACACCAGGGATCGAACCTTCATCCCCTGCATTGCAAGGCAGATTCTTAACCACTGGACCACCAGGGAAGTCCCTCTTTAAATATCTTAAGGGCAGATCTGAAGATAAATAGCATGACTGGTTCTTTTAATGAAATGTTTATTACTATTTGAAAAATAATTGGAGGTAGGGGAAAACAAAGATGTGCTAAAAGAAGTTTATCCACTAGAAAGTAAGATATTCAGTGTTTATCATCCTCCACCAGTAAAGTTGGGTTTGTGGAATATGGATCCGCTGTATAGGAAAAAACATAGATGGTATTACATTTTAGACAGTGTGTTGCAGAACCTGGTTTTTTCAACACTGGTGTAAAAGAATCTATAATGACATAGGTTATAATTTATTTATTTTTTGCGGTACGCGGGCCTCTCACTTTTGTGGCCTCTCGCGCCGTGGAGCACAGCCTCCGGACGCACAGGCCCAGCGGCCGGCTCACGGGCCCAGCCGCTCCGCAGCACGTGGGATCCTCCTGGACCAGGGCATGAACCCCCGTCCCCTGCATCGGCAGGCGGACCCCCAACCACTGCGCCACCAGGGAAGCCCCGGTTATAATTTTTTGTTCATTTATACTGTTATATATATATGAAATATAGGATCTAAGAGTATTAATAGGATTATTCCAGAAAGTCTTCCCCATTCTTGTTACCAGTTGCCTCCATATTTTATATTACTGATTTAAATCTTAAATTTCATAAAAGCACCTTACAACCAAATTGACTAATAGCTACTACTTTAAATTTTCAGTTCTTCTAAAATTGAATATTTATATAAAAGCAGTTTAATATTTCTTGTATCCATTTTCCTACATGAACATCTTTCCACCAAGGTTACACTTGTCAAAGTAAAATTCACATGTAAAAGGTCTGCCCCATTTTACTAAGAATACCTTGTATTCTTAGAATAAAAAGAAAATTATTAATCTTATATAATATTGTTAGCTTTTAGGCAGGTGTCTAATGCAGTTCTTTTTATTTGAGAGACTTTTTTCTACTGTCCCTATTTTGTTTTTCACTAATATTACATAAGAATGCTGGTACTTTTTTAAGGTTTTAATTTGTGTGAAATTAAAAACGTTAACTCTGAAACATTAACTTAAATGGAACTAGTTTTCTCCATTGTTAAAAATGGTTTGTTATAGGAAATTTTAAACATCCACAAAAATAGCGAGAATAGTGAAATAAACCCCTATAATATACACCCAGCTTCAATAATTATCAGCCTTTTATTGTTTTTATTTGCCAAGATTTCTTAAGACTGTTGTCAGAGGTTTTTGTTTTTGTGTTTTTCTTTTAAGTTGTAGTTCTATATCCTGTTTCTACAGTGACAATAGATATTTAAACAAAACTAGGTCATGTAAACCCAGTAGACCTAACTTTATTTCAGGAAGTGGAGCGAGAAATCTCATTCAGAACAGAATGTGGACTGTATTACTCCTACTACAAGCAGATGCTGCAGGCTCCAACCCTCATGCAAGGTAATCACAACTAATAGTTTTATTTGGGGTCTACTGCATTCTTTTCAATATTTCTGCTAAAATATACTTTTGCACTAATGCATTCTAAATGCTTTATAGATCTTGTGTAGTTTTTCCTTGAACTTGTATAGTTTTTTTCCTTTTTAACATAATCAATCCATGAAAATGTTTTGCTTTGGAAGAAGTTACATAATATTTTATGTAGTTCTCCTCTCCTTGCTTCTCAGCTCTACTCCATCCCTAATTATCTGTTCACAGTTTCTTGGTTTTGCTGTTAATTGTTTTCATGGTCATTTTGGAAAAGGTCTTTGTATGTGAAAGGATTATTGTCTGAAAACAGGAGACGTTTTGGTAGTACAAATGAGAATTACAGTTGTCTTTTTTGTCCCCAGTGCCCCCATTCATTCCTTTATTTTGCAGTTACCATTTTCCCACGTTTTCTGTGTTTCTAAGTGGTTTAGAGCACATACTCTCTACCTTTACTCCATTTAATGGAACCCTCCAAAAGGGTCTCTCCTACTCAATATATGCGTTATATGCTTCATATGGGTGCATATAACAGAGAATTGCCTTTTTCTAGGCTTTGTTTGGAATGAGATATATTTTTGGCAAGAATTCTTCATGGGCGATGTTTTGTACTTCTAATTTTATCACGATAGGAGACATGAAGTTTTGGTTGCCTTTCTTCTAGTGCCATAAAAGTTAATCAGTTGATTCCTGTGTGGATAGTTGCATTCACACGTAATAAGGTTAATTACTCACCAGCCTTGCACTTAATGGTTTTAGCAGCCATTGATGACTATTGCCTCTGTCCATTATTTCAATAGAGTTACAGAAGTGACTCTCATTCCTCCTGCATTTATTAGCTGGAACTCTGTTAGATAGAAAACCTTTTTCTCATCAGCTATTTGATTACCCCGAGCTACAGTTTATCAAAAAAGGCAGGATAAGTGTTGATTTTTCCCCCATACAGTTGATCCTCATTATTCATGGATTCTATATTTGCAAATTCACCTACTCTCTGAAACATATTTGTAACCCCAGAATCAATAGTCCTGGTGCTTTCACCGTCATTCACGGGCATGTGCACAGCAGTGAAAATTTTTAGTTGCTTCATTTGTGTGTTCCCAGCTGAGGTCAAATAAGGTGATGCAGTGCTTTCGTGTTTCAGCTCAGACTACAGAGTCCTTTTCACAATCTGTTTAGTGCCATGTGTTTTTTGCATTTTTGTGGTTTTCGTTGGTGATTTTCCTGTTTAAAGTGGCCCACAAGCATAGTGCTGCAGTGCTGTCTAGTTTTCCTAAGTGCGAGAAGGCTATGGTGAAGGCATACAGAGAAAATAACGTGTGTTAGATGAGCTTTGTTCAGGTGTGAGTTAGAGTGCTGTCGGCCATGAGTTAAATGTTAATGAAACAACAATATATACTAAAGATGTCTTTAGACAAAAACTCATATAAATCAAGGTCATGTGTTGATCAGTTGATGAAAATGCATGACCAGAAGCTTGTAGGAAAGTAACCCTGTATTTCCTCCTCATTCAGTATTGCTAATACAGTTTTCATTGCAATTTTATAGAACATAACTGTGGTGAGTAATGAGAATCAGCTGTACTTACAAGTTCTCAAAATTACGAGTTGCCTCTCTAGCATTCCCCAAAGCAGGGGTTCTTATTGAAGGGCAGTTGTGTCCCTGGGGGACATCTGGAATGTCCAGAGATGGTTTTGATTGTTACACTTTACGGGGGAGAGGGTGAGTGTGCTACTGGAATTTAGTGAGTAGAGGGCAGAGATGCTGCTAAACATCCTGTAGTGCTCAGGACAGAAGAAGTATCGGGACCAAAATGTCAAAATACTGGTAGTGTTGAAGTTGAAAACCTCTGCTCTAAAGGTGAATAATGAGTATTTTCTTTCTAATCACTATGAACTCAGTGGTTGATCTGTTTCAATTCATTTAGTTATTTGTTAAGATTATTCTTTTAGAAACTTTCAAACATATAAAAAGGTAGAGAAAATCCTCTAATGGATTTGCACTCAAGTATCACTCAATTACAGTGGTTACCAGTTTATGACCAATCTTGTTTCCTCTCTACCCCCATCCTCAACCTGGATAATTTTGGAGTAACTCCAAGACATCATATTGCTTCATCTGTAAATATATCAGTATAATTTTCTAAAGAATGGCAATTCCCTTTTTTTTTTTTTTTTTTTTTTGCGGTACGCGGGCCTCTCACTGCTGTGGCCTCTCTCGTTGCGGAGCACAGGCTCCGGACGCGCAGGCTCAGCGGCCATGGCTTACGGACCCAGCCGCTCCTCAGCATGCGGGATCCTCCCGGACTGGGGCACGAACCCGTGTCCCCTGCATCGGCAGGCGGACTCTCAACCACTGCGCCACCAGGGAAGCCCATCCCTTTTATAAACATAACCAAGTTGTCATTATCACAATTAAGAAATTACTTAATATCAAATATCTACTCAATATTCTCATTTTCCTCTTGTCTTACAGATTTTTAATGTAGTTTTGAAATCCAAATAAAGCTCATACATTGCAGTCTTTCGCTATGTCTTTGTTTCTTTTAAGCTATGGATTTCTCACCATCTTTTTTTTCTTGTAATTCTTCACTGGAAACACTGATTGCTTTGTCTGAGTTTTCCACTTTCTGGATTTTGGTGGAGCCCCAGTGGTGCCATTCAGTGTTTCTCTGTTGTCTGAATTTCCTCGTAATTGGCAGTTAGATCTAGAGGCTTGCTCAGATTTAGGTTCTGCTTTTTAGCAAGAATACTTCCTAGATGGTGTTGTCCACTTCCACATCAGGGGGTGCATAATGTGCAGCTCATTCTTTTGGAGTTTAGACTGGGCCATCCATTATTAAGTTCTTAGTTAGCCTTTCACCTAGGTTTATCACCATTGATGATCATTACTTAAATCTGTTCATTACATAAGGACTATAGCATGGTGATATTCTGATTCTGTAATTCCTTCCATCATTATCAGATGGACTTCCTCTCTAAATAAAAACGTTTTCTCATCAACTATTTGGCAACCCAGAATGTCAGTTCCTAAAGGAAAGGTGGGATAAGTATTGCTCCTTTCCCTTTGTTTTAGAATGGGTTACCTCTCTAGCATCCCCTAAAGGTTTGCTTTTTAAATATTATCATAAACACATGGATTTCTAACATATTTCATGCATTTCAATCTTTTGCATTATTCTTCTTATAACAAGTTGTCCAGTCTTTGGCCAGTGGGATGCCCTTCAAATCAGCTGCTGTCTTTTTTTTTTTTTTTTTTTTTGGCTGCATTGGGTTTTTCGTTGCTGTGCGGGCTTTCTCTAGTTGTGGCAAGCTGGGGCTACTCTTCATTGTGGTGCACAGGCTTCTCATTGCGGTGGCTTGTCTCGTTGCAGAGCACAGGTTCTAGGCATGCAGGCTTCAGTAGTTGTGGCACACAGGCTCAGTAGTTGTGGCTTGTGGGCTCTAGAGCACAGACTCAGTAGTTGTGGCACCTGGGCTTAGTTGCTCTGCGGCATGTGGGATCTTCCCGGACCAGGGCTTGAACCCTTCTCCTCTGCATTGGCAGGTGGATTCTTAACCACCAACTGCTGTCTTTTTGACATGACTCCAGTAGCCTTTGAAAACTCCTTTGGCATGACAAGATGTTTCAAGCCCATTTTGTGTATTTCCTACCCATGACCTAGAATCAGCTGTTTCTCCAAGGAGCCCCAGTTCTCTTTAGTGGCTATTTAGAGACCACAGTCTGGGTACTAGAGGCACTTATTGCTACTAGTTTGGTCCTTATTTCCAGACCTTTAGTGAGCAGAGTAGGAAATGTAATTTTTTTTTTCCTAAAAGAAAATATGAATAGAGCTATTTTTAGTTCAAAATTAGGATAACAAGGTTTTTACTCTTTTGACTTTATATTTGTATCTTGTTTTCTTTAAGCTGAAAATTTTGGCTTCTATGACATTATCACTTATTTGTTTTATGCTGCTATGTAGAATACTTTCAGTGTAGCAATGATAATATTGCTACTAACAGTATGATTGCCTGAAAACAGTTCAAGCTGTCTTTGTAATTCTTTTTGTCCTTAGGATGTAGCCTACTAGGAATTTACAGTCATATTCCTCTATTCCCAAGAACACTGGAAAGAGTTCTTTTTATGTGACCAAGCTACCAACTCAGTAGGTTTCTTTGTTTTGTCTTGCTTTTGGTTTTCAGTGATTGCTTTGTTAAAAAATTTTATATATTTTTTATACTTATTAAAAAAATGTTTACATGGTTCCAAAGTCAAAACTATAAAACAGGGAGCATTCAGGGAAGTCCACCTCCATCCCTGTAACCTCCACCCTGTTTCTTTCCTCACTCTTTAGGTAACTATTTGTATTAGTTTTTGGTTTATTCTTCTACCGTTAGTATTTTCAATATAAGCAAATACTTTATATATTCATATTTTCCCTTTTATTACAGAAAAAACCCTGCTTACTGTATACACTGTCCTCTATTTTGCTTTTTTCACTTGACTGAAATCTTGATCACTCTATAGTAGAGTATCATGATATTCCTTATTTATTTACTTACTTATTTTCTTGCAGTTGCATAGTACTCCTTGGTGTGGGTAACCATAACTTTATTCAGGTAGCCTTCTTGTCTTTGTCTACTCGGGCTGCCATAACAAACTAACATTGACTGGGTGGCTTAAAAAAACAGAAATTTATTTTCTCACAGTTCCAAAGGCTGGAAGTCTAAGATCAGGGTACCAGCACAGCTGGGTTCTGGTGAGGACTCTCTTGGCTTGTTGCTGGCCACCTCTCTTTGCATCCTCACATGGAAGACAGAGACAGAAAGCAAGCTCTCCAGTGTCTCTTCTGATAAGAGCACTAATCCCATTATGAGGGTCCCCCTCTTATAACCTTTGTCTCTACCTAATTACCTCCCAAAGGCTCATCTTCAATACCATCACATTGGAGGGGGACAGCCTTAGGGCTTCAACATAGGGGGCCATATAAAGTCTCAGTCCATAACACTCCTGTATTAGTCTAGTAGGACTGCCGTAACAAAATAACACCGAGTGGGTAGCTTAAACAGTACAAATTTATTTTCTTTCAGTTCTGGAGGCCAGAAGTCTACGATCAAGGTACTGTCGGGGTTGGTTTCTGGTGAAGCCTCTTTCTGGCTTGTAGATGGCCACCTTCTTGCCATGTCCTTACAAGGCCTTTCCGCTGTGTGTGTGCATAGAGGGAGGGAGAGAGCCCTCTCTTGTTGGTTCCTCTTCTTATATGGACACCATGTCCTATCTGATTAAGGCCCCACCCTATGACCTCACTTAACCTTTTTACCTCCTTGTAGACCCTATCCAAATACAGACACATTGGGGTTAGGGCTTCAACATAGGAATTTGGGGGGACACATTTCATTCCAAAACACCTCCTGTTGATGGACTTTGGCATTGTTTCTGATCTTTTGCTTTTACAGATGGCACTGCAGGAATGACCTTGTACCTATGTCATTTTGTCTTTTTGCCAGTCTGTCTTTGGAATCTGTTCCTAGACATGGGCTTCCTGGATCAAAGAGTAAATGCACATGTAATTTTGCTAGGTGTTGCCAAATTGTCTTCCATAGGGATTATACCATTTTGCATTCCCAACTACAGTGTATGAAAGAGCCTTACAGCCTCACTAACAGAGTATATTGTCAAACTTCTTGATTTTTTCCAAGCTGCTAGGTGAGAAACGATATCTTAGTGTAGTTTTAATTTGCTATTCTAGTAGGAGTGAGGTTGAGCATCTTTTCAGATGTGTAAGGACTGTGTGCATGTTTTCTTCTGTGAACTGTTCATACCTTCTGTTAATTAGTTGGCTTGGTTACAGTAGCAAATGACCTCAATATAACAATGGAATTCTGTAACAACAGATTTATTTCTCACTCTCATTATCCAGCCCCTATGTGGAACATACTGTTACCACTGCAGAGGGAAAGGGCAGATTGCTGGTGGAAGCATGCATTGTCTCTTAAAGATTCTGCTCAGATGTGACCTGTGTCACATCCACTCACCTGCCATTGGTCAGAGCAAGTCAAATGGCCAAACCCATCCCTGGGGGTGGGAGGGAGGCTTCATATACTCTCCCAAAGGAGGTACTACAGGTCTCATGGCAGGAAGGCAGAGCAGGGAAATAGAAAATCCTCTTGCCCAAATTTCTGTAGAAGAATCATACGGTTCTTCTATTACATCACAGAAGTTATAATTTACCTATGTTTGTGTAAACATTTAAATAATGTCCATCTATTATATGGTGTGCTTTTCATGGATAGGACTATTATATCCGCAACACCTAGCACATTCTCTGGCATATACTAAAGAATCTATGAATAGTTTTGAATGAATAATTTAATTATAATTATCTTTTACTGAATTTTCAAATATCAATCTTAGGTTTTCATGGCTTAATATATGATAACAAAACCGAATCTATGAGGACAATTAACCTCCTTCAACGAATGAATATTTACCAAGAGGTTTTTCTCAGTATTTTATATAGAGTTCTACCCATACAGGTATGTTGTGTTCTGTGACATTGAATTTAATATTAGATGAAAGTCAAAGTCTGACATTTTAAGTTGAATGTTTCACGTATGTTTTTCTGATCTTCAACTGGCTTGGTATAAAAACAGTAGTATCCTAATTTTCTCCACACATATTGTGAATTTTGCTTTTTATTTATATTTTATAAGATATTTTTACATATAGATGCTTCCAGGCTTAAAGTATGCAGTCTAGAAGCTGATAAATATTTTCATTTGGAAACATGTGATCACTCCTCATTTATCTTTGAAATAAAAAAACAACAACCTGGAGAGTTAGCAAATCACAGTGACCACTTCTCATGTGAATAAAGTAATACTGGATGAAGTTAGCTGTAAAACTCGTCTAAAGAATGAAACTAGGGACTTCCCTGGTGGTCCAGTGGTGAGGACTCCGCGCTCCCAATGCAGGGGGCCTGGGGTCAGGGTACTAGATCCCACGTGCCGCAACTAAGACCCAGGGCAGCCAAATAAATAAATAAATACTTAAAAAAAAAAAAATGAAGCCAGAATCCTCAAGGACTTCCTTTTCTGCTTTTGTATTGAGAAGAAAGGCTGCTAGCACACTTTTACACAGGAAGGAGTGATGTACGCTTATTTCTTGGAATTAATACCAAGCTTCTGAATATTAAATTTCCACTGTCATATTTTGTAAATGGCATGAGAAGGAGTAGGGCTTCTTTAACAGACGTTTTTTATCATTCCCTTACAGAAATATATAGAGCCAGTTTATTTTTATATTTACACCTTATTTGGACTCCAAGCAATTTATGTCACAGCTCTTTACATAACCAGCTGGCTCCTGAGTGGTACGTGGCTGTCAGGACTCTTAGCAGCTTTCTGGTATGTCACAAATAGGTGAGTTGGAATCAGTATTCCCTTCTCCTTTTCTAAGGTATAAGTTAAAATGAAGTCACTTCATTTCCAGTTTAAAGAAGGTTGTTCTGCCACATTTTGTTGGAGTATTTTCTCTTTGGGTTACCTAGTGGAGGTTTTCTTATTTAGTAAGGTAGAAAGTCCTACTTTTATATGTACATCTACAGCTGAGGAACAAAACACTGAATTGTAAGTCAAGAGAATCATCTATAATAATCCCAATTCTATTACCAACTTGCTGTGTGATCAGTATTTCTCCAGCCACAAATCTCATCTCTTAAAAGGTTTATTAATATCTTTATTATCAACCTCAGTAAGATTGTATGCAGCTCATAATTAGCAAAGTATAAAGCACTGTACAAGTGTAAGGAAGTTCTTACATTATTTAATTAATATCTATTAATTTCCAAACCCTGGAGCATTATGAAATAGCATTTTTAAAAAACATATTCGAGATAAATCGAATTATTGCCTTACCTATTAAAAGCAACACCAATAGTCAGTAGCAGTCTTAAAACTTGAACATGAATTCTGATGTTGATTTTATGTTGTAATCCTCAACAAATTACTTTTTATTATAACCTTACTGAGTGCTTACTATATGCCAAGCACTTTACATCATACTTTATATGTATGATTTTAACAAACCTGTAGAGTGGGTACTATTATTATTACTATTTTGTTTTATTTTATTTTGTGTGTGTGTGTGTGTGTGGTATGCGGGCCTCTCACTGTTGTGGCCTCTCCCGTTGCGGAGCACAGGCTCCGGACGCGCAGACTCAGCGGCCGTGGCTCATGGGCCCAGCCGCTCCGCGGCATGTGGGATTCTCCCAGACCTGGGCACAAACCCGTGTCCCCTGCATCGGCAGGCAGACTCTCAACCACTTGCCGCCACCAGGGAAGCCCATTATTACTATTTTAGAAGTGAGGTAATTGAAGCTTAAAAGGTTGTTTTATACATATACATTATATGTATAAATATATAAAAAGGTTATGTGTGCATATGTATATATATATGAGAATATTTATATAGGCATATATATTTATATATAGATAAAGGCACACACACACACACACACACACACACACACACACGTGCACACATGGAGCTAAGTCTTGGTCAGAATTCAAATGCAGAGTGTGAGACCACTATGTTATGCTGCCTCTTAACATTTTATTTATTTTTTATTTATTTATTTATTTTTTGCGGTACGCGGGCCTCTCACTGTTGTGGCCTCTCCCGTTGCAGAGCACAGGCTCTGGACGCGCAGGCTCAGCGGCCATGGCTCACGGGCCCAGCCGCTCCGCGGCATGTGGGATCTTCCCGGACCGGGGCACGAACCCACGTCCGCTGCATCGGCAGGCGGACTCTCAACCACTGTGCCACCAGGGAAGTCCACTCTTAACATTTTAATCTAACATATTATTCCTGCTAAGAGTAAATGAAAGTCTGTAATTCAGCTATACTTCAACAAAAAATAAATTTTAAAAAAGAATAAATTAAAGTCAAATTTATTGTTTCTATTAAAAGTAAATAAAGACATTTATTGGATTCCTAGTATGTATAGGGATCGTTCTTGGTACTAGGTGTACAAAGTTGAAAACTTAACTACACTTGCCCTCTGGGGGTTCACATTTTAGGGGAGTCAAGGAGCTTTTAAAAGTTTATTAATCAATGACAAAATTAAGACTCAAGTATAAAGCACTACCAGTTCTACCCCAGTTCTACCACTGCATACCTGTGGACAGGTTAGTTAAATTTTCTCAATGCCAGTTTTATGTTGCAGGCGTGATGATGATGATGATAAAGGCAAATTATTGAGAACCAAGAACCAAAATCTAAACATACTTAACATAATATGTCTTTCACTTTAGGAAATCTTTGAGGTAATGATAGTAAAAATTACTACTTTGGTCCTTTGTGTTTTCCTTGTGCAGAATAGATACCACAAGGGTTGAGTTTACCATCCCACTGAGAGAGAATTGGGCGCTGCCATTCTTTGCAATTCAGATAGCAGCAATTACATATTTCCTGAGACCAAACTTACAGCCCCTTTCTCAAGTAAGTTTTTATAATACTTTGTATATATTTTTAGTTCTCCAATTTTATCTTAGAAGCTTCAGAAAATGTGATGTTCATCGTGTCCAAGTGCATGTTAATAGTTCTTATTCCATGACCAATTTTTTAACTTGAGTTAAATTAAGTTTTCTTTTTCTAAACCTGTTGCTACTTTGCAAAGAAAATGTTTTCATTTTTGATGTTAAAAATGTACTCTGCATTATCTGCCCTTAAACAGTTATGGCAAACCCACACAAAATTTCTGCAGAACTGTCAGAATTTTTAAGCCATTGCTCTTGAGATGTGATTTGGTGCATTATTGCCTCCATGATAATATGGAGTACACATACCATATGTGAATATTTATATGCAGAGTGTCACGTTAGGCTATTTAGAACTTAAATAACAAATGCAAGAGTTTTCAGAGCAACAGTGCATAGTTTTTCTGTTTGGTTTATAGAGATATTGGCTGCTCTTGAGAACACTTGTCTGAGAGGCTTTTTATTACTAGAGACATGTAAATTATATAAAGATTTTCTTTTTACAGAGGCTGACACTTCTTGCCATTTTCATATCAACTTTTCTCTTTAGTCTAACATGGCAATTTAATCAATTTATGATGCTGATGCAAGCATTAGTGCTGTTCATACTGGACTCCTTGGACATGCTGCCAGCAGTGAAGGTAAGGTTTGCTCTCTTTTCTCAGTTGAGATGGTTGTTGTTTAATGTTTTATATGATAGAATGAGCTCAAAATATGCACATGCTTAATGATAAAGTTGAAGCTGCTTCTTAGCTATAATGTAAATATGCTGTAGTCAGTTGAAGCTGAGTAATTTATGCAGCCTAGTTTGATCATCTTAATTTTTATTCTGCTTATTTTACATTAAAAGATGGATTTATTTCGGGACTTCCCTGGCAGGCCAGTGGTTAAGACTCCACACTTCCACTGCACAGGGCACAGGTTCGATCCCTGGTCGGGGAACAAAGATCCCACATGTGGCGTGACCTTAAAAAAAAGATGGATTTATTTGGAGCACAAATGTCTAAATCAGTTGTCCTTTATAGAGTTGACTTAAATTTTAAAATATAAGATAGCTATTTTAAAATGTATTACTGTGTATCGTCCCACCTTTTTTCCCCCAAGGAAATCAATGGGTGTATAACAGCTTTTCTGTGGTACTTTGTAAAATTTTCATAGTAACATTTACCAGTACGGGATGTGAATCCCTATTGATTGGTCAGAGGTCACATATGAAATAAGGAAATTATAAAGGAAACCATTGTTTGTCTCCCAGTGTGTGCTGCTGTCATTTAACTGTATGGTTTTTGTCATGTGCAGAAATATGTTTTAATGTGTTGTATATGTTTTTAAGTTGCTCATAGTTACTATTCCAAAGTAACAGTAACTTAAATATTTTCCAAGTATAAAATATTATCACCAGGTCTAAGGCAGCAATATAATCTAATAGAGAAGAGTTGTACTCACATATTCCATGTCAAAAGAGATGCAACAATCTTTGGAAACTGACTGAATCTGAATTAGGAAACATTAAAGTCAACCAACACACATATATTATCTATCTACTGAGTCATAATAATAGGATAGGCACTATAGAAAATTCCAACCTGTATAAGACATTGTCCCATCCACAGGGAGTTTGCCATCTAGCTTGGGAAATAAAGATGTCTATACAATTAGAGGGATGTCTGTATATCTATAGATGTCAATTTGTAGTAACAGTAAGTGCCAGAAGTCTAGAAGAGGAGACTTCTTTTTCGGCTAGAAAGGTTTCACAGAAATGAGATTCTAGAGGTGGACCAAAAATGAGGAGACTAGAATTTGGATGGAGTTTGAGATGGGAAGATATGAAGGTAAAATACAGTAAAGAAAGCAGGTGGATAAATGGGAAAAGTATGTGAAAAAGAATGGATACTTCTATGGGTATAACTGAATCACTTTTCTGTATACCTGTAACTAACACATCATTAATCAGCTATACTCCAATATAAAATAAAAATTAAAACTATTTTTAATTAAAAAAAGAAAGCAGGTGGATAAGCCAAAGTTAAAATGTGTATATATGTGTGTGGGTGTATAATATATGTGTGTGTATATATATATATGGTATTAGATAATGATAATAGAGCCCACATGCCTCTAAAAGCTGCATGTACAAATGAAGCTGAGTCTGTTGCTGTCTGTTTATATTTGCTTTCCTGTTTTGTAAACTCTTTATGCTTTGTTCATGGAGACTTGCAAGCTAAGGGGAAGAGGTGCCTAGATACCTTTGTATTTCTTCTTGTCATACACTCTTAGGCCAGTTAGTCTCTTCATATGTGATATCACTTTTCCCCCCTTTCTAACAAGTATGTTCAAAAGAACATTGTACATTTTAACATAAAAAATAAATTAATTAATAAATGAAAGAAGAAATAAATAAAAATAAATAATATTGAGCCATTTTGAAAATACATATATAAAACTTTTTTCCTAGTGTATAATTTTTCTGTAGTGTATTTTCACAGTAGGCATCAAAAGCCTAAGAAAACATGTATGTCTTTTCACCAAATTTTGACCTCTTGAAATTTATCCTAAGGAAATAATCAAACATGTTCATTTTAGCTGGACTGTAATAAGAAAAGTCTGGAAATGACCTAAGTCAATAGCAATAGGGTATTGTTAAACAAACATGTCTTAACTATGTAACACAGTGTTAGTTATAAATAACCATTAGTTTTCCTTCTCCCTTTTTTAAAAATAAAACATATGTATAGAGAGAGGAAAGTTTCCAGAAATATATGCATTAAAGTATTAGTAGTCAGCTATGTGATTGATGCTCTTATTTTCTTTTTGTTCTTTACATCTCTTGAATATTTCTGTAATGAACATCTGTTTCTTTTTCTTTTTTAAAAAATTGGAAAACAGAATAAAAGGTACTATTTTGGCACAGACAAAAAACTAAAGAATAATACAGCTAATTTATTTCATATTCAGTTCTAAGCTTCGTTGAACTTTTATATTTGAAACTCTGTTGGCGTTAGAAGTAGTTAAAACTATCAGAATTAAAGGAGGAACAGTATTATAATGAAAGGATCCTGGGTTATAATACCAAGTTGCTACTATCAACTCTGAAGATAACTAGCTCTTTAAACTTTGTCAAGTGATATAACTTCTTGGAGTGGGATCACTGATCTCTAATCATATTGAATGGGAAAGAGTCAGAATAATTGATATAGAAAAAAGTAATACAAATTCAGAGCCTGATGTGGTGACAAGAAGCAATATCTTTTTCAGTACACATCATCTTCTTTTCATGGATGATGGAAAATCTCTTACCATCAAAAGATCAAGTTTTCAGTGAGAAATGTGTACAGGGTTTTAAAATGTAAAACAGAACAGTAAATGTTATTACTAAGCATATAATTCTGTTCGATTAAAGACTAAGAATGTGGAGACTACCTGTTGTGAAAACAAAACACATTAGTGATCAATGCCTAAGAGGCAATTTTAAAGTACTCCGTATGGTTCCAGACAAAATGAAGGAAACGCACTTCTTATTCTTCCTACTAAGTACAATTAAAAGCCCTAGACAGTATGTAAAAAACAAATATAAGAAAATTTTGAGAGGTGGAGAAAAGAAAGTAGACTACACCTAGAGACCTCGAAACCAGAGGAAGAATATGGCAGTGAGTTCACTGGGTTTTCTTTTTGCTGCATATATCTCAGACTAGGTACTGGAAAAGTCAGCAATCAGGAGAAACCAATGGACTCAAACCAAAAAAGCCCCAAGAAAAGCCAAAAGGACAAGAAAGGGTGAAGCATGAATGCCACATGGAGAACCTTCAACTTCAACGTATTGGTAATGAGACAGCCCTCCCCATCCCTGCCGGGATGGTGTCAGCAGAGAGCCTAAACTTTCATCTTCACCCAGCAGTAATGAGACACCCCTTTCTTCTGCCCCTCAAAAGTCAGTGGAGGTCAAATGTCCAGGTCACCCTGGACATCCAAACCCATCTGGAAATAATGAGGCAGTGTCCCTCTTTCCTCAGTGGCATGACACTGGCATGGTGTCAGAGGAGAAGAAGAAGATTTACATAAGATTTTACATAAGAAGATTTACATAAGATTCAGAGTTCCATAACATAATACAATACAATTGAAGATCATTTGTTAAACTAAGAACCAGGAAAATCTCTTGAATGAACAGAGACCATCAGCAGGTGCCAAAACCAAGGCACACAAAAGTTGAATTACCTGACAAGGAATTTAAAGCAGCTATCATAAAAATTCTCATTGAGCAATTACAAACACACTTAAAACAAATGAAAAATAGGAACTCTTAACAGAGATTTAGAAGATAAAAAAAATGGAAATTTTAGAACTGAAAAA